>NC_060151.1:31444157-31463542 GCF_021292245.1 Micropterus dolomieu
GCGACATGCAGCAAAGATCCCCAGGTCTGATTTGAACCCTGCCCGCTGCGACAACGACTGACCCGGAAAGTCCACTGATTCCGGCTACGCCGTGGTTTTTTTCCACGTCCTCTGCTCGGCACCAACGTCCACTGGAAGCGTCCCAGGAGCGGAGCACAATGTTGGCTTGTTGTTAATTTGTCCTTTTTATGCTTCTTCTCGGCCTACCGGCACAGCTCTCTGTGACCTGGTTATGTTCTGTCGGCTGCAGATCCCACAGGGAGCATTTCAGAATCAGAGCGTTTTGCCTTACTTTGCTGACATGTTCAGATTTTGTTCATTTGGTAATCAGTGCATCCTTTTTGTGCTTCTACTATGATAAAGTAGGCTACATAGTTAAATTGATTCTTTTTTGTCTGTTAACTGTGTTTATTGTTGATTTACAATCGGGAGTCTGCACAGGGTGTTTTATTTTGCGGTTCTGCATCTGCCTGCGCATCCGTAATGCCACGCAGGCGGACTCAGTGGACTTTGCGGGTGAGCCTTAGTGCGTGGAGCGCGTGCTCGATCAGTTGAGCTCAACGGCGTCCCACTGCACACGTTTTAAAAAAGCCTCCAGTGTCTCAGATCAGCCTGTTCTCATCTCAGGCGTCGAATACCCACACGTAGTGACGAGCGTAGTTATTTTGATTCTGAGTGAGCATGAGACGCCTCCAGGCGCGTCTGTGTATGACGCCCTGGGGTGACCGCAAGTTATGCTAGTTATGTTTGTGTTTAAGGCTTGGCAGTCCCCCGAGGCACCTAACCCTAACCGTCACAGAAGGTTGTGCCTAAACCTAAGTCATCAAATTAACCCCTTAACGCCTGAATTTTTTTACGATCAAAAAATAAAAAAAATAATTTGTGTTTTCATTTGCTTTCAAGCTGTTGTTAAATTAAGTGAAGATTGTTAATTTGTCTTTAGAACATAGAAAAGATATAAATTCAGGTATGTGTAGGTATGAAGCAAATTAGCAACAACAGGCATAAATGAGAAACCAGGGCCTGCAAAAGGTTCCTAGGTCCGTATCAAATATGCACCGACAGGCATTGGGGGAATCCATGTATCCATGAAGAGGTATGATGCGAATTCGTGACAATCGGCGTCAAGGGGTTAATGCATATTGACCAGCTAACCCTACAGCTAGCAGGTATCGTTAGCCTCCTTTGTGTTGCAACACAATAGCACTTCCCAATCTCTGACCGGACTGTAGGTGGTTGAGTTGCATTGTGGGTAATGTAGGCGCCAGGTTCTGATAACAGGGAAGAATGTGTGGAATAATCAAGGGGATCTCTCTAATTCTGCTGCATCGAATTTGACCCTTTTTGTTTTAAATCGTGCACCGTGAGTCCGACAGACTTACAGGAGGGAGACGATGAGTCAGTCTTCTGTCTGTCCTCACAGATCGCTTTGATCTCTGAAGGTCAACCGGTCGTCCTCTGTCACATCAAGAGAAAAAAAACAAACATCCGGAGCCCTGGGATGCCTTCAGGGACCCTGTCTGTACGACACGCACACAATCCATCACTTCAGAGGACACTGACATCTCCTGGAGACTAACCCTTAAACCAAGTCTGCTGCATCCTCCTTCACTCATTTTCCTGTTTTATCCTGTCTTTTGAGGCTGGCGTTCTTCATCCAGAAGCAACTACCAGCGCCAGATAATCAATCATCATCTATACCAGGAGGTCAGCGGTCGGCAGCCAGCTTTAGTTTCATTAAACTGGTCACAGTTTCTTAACGGTGAATCTGAATAGCGCTCAGTGATCCGCTGACGTGATGCTTCAGTTTCAGACTGAGAAGATATGTGGATCATTCACAGATATTTAATGATTAATGAACTCACTACTGCCAGCAGATCATTAAATTATTATTATTTTTATTATTATTTTGCCGTTGTAGTTTTTTCCTGCTGTGAGATGAAGAGCGATCCAGTTTCAGTGGTGTGAGTTTTCAGAAACACACGTTAGCAGACACAAGTACTGAGTAAGTCTGAGGTACTTGTACTTTACTTGATTATACACTTATGATGCTACTTTATACTTTTACTCCGCTACACCTCAGAGGGAGCTGTTGTATTTCTTATAAATAAGTCTCTATAACATGAAGAGGATGTTATTATAAAGTGGTACTGAGCTAATGTCAGAGGGCGCTAAGGGGTTTAAATGACTTCCCATCAGCCCCTGCTTCTCACTGGAGGTGGTGAAACCTCTACAGACGTCACTGTTGGTGATTACACTCTGAAAAGACGGTGGAGATGTGTGTTTTCCTGAGGACATGGGCGGCGTTGGGCGTGTTGATGACAGCAGCTGATTGGTGAACAGAGCTTATCTGCTGGGACCAGACGTGTTCGCTGTCATTGTCCTGTTTCCCATGATGCTCGGCGGCAGGTGTATAGAAACACATCTGCAGGACTGGAAGTTAGAGGGGACAGGGGGCCGTTTGACCTGGTTGGACCATGTTAGACCCTGATAATCCCACTTAGACCACTTTGCAGACAAAATGCCCCCATAACGAAAATCATTAAATTTTAGGGTGAAGACTTGGTTTAGGGTTTAGATTAGGGTAAGGCAAGTAGTGGTTATGATTACAGTGAGTCTAAAGGGATTGAATGTAAGTCGATGTCTCCTAAAGTGATGGAAACACGACTGTGTGTGGTTGGCAGAGTCACATGATCACTCTGACATATTGATCTGATCTGAGAGCAACAGAGGAAACACGATGATATAAAGTTAAAATAATATTTCTAACACCTCTAACTTGGGATGCACCGAATATTCGGCCACCGAAATTAGTCGGCTGAAAATAACAAAAAAAGTACTTTCTGTGTTCGGCCTAAAATTTTACCGAACAATCACGTTGACGTGTCGGAAGCGTTTTAAAGTGTCCGAGCCGTTTGCAGACTCTGTTCTGCTGAATCGTCGACCAGCACATCAGCTCCATCTGTGGCTGACTTCTTAGAAAAGAACCGCTTTGAGTGTTTCTGTCTCTGATCTGTGAAAAGACGATTAAGCTAGCTGCACCTACATTTGGTGTGCACACGTATTCAAGCCTTTACGGTAAGTGAAGCGGCCCAGAGCGAGCTGACAGGCAGGTTAGAGACTTTATCCTGTCAGTTTGTCTCTTTACAAAGACAAGTGTTGCAGTATGAGAGTCCTGCCTGAAGTAAGGCTGTGAAGTCTTCATGTTATAACATTATTTATCAAACTGGGTCGGACTGGATGAATTTAGCGTGAGGAGGAAACACATGTGACAACACATTTGGACTGTTTAATTTACGCAGAGGTGGAAAAAAAAATTGCAAAAATGTGAATGTACTTGTTCGCTGTTGGACAAATTTTTTCATTACATACTTCAGGAATAAATCGCACTTCTCCTTTAAACCTCTCTGCGTAGCAACTGTAATTATTACAAGTGCCCCATGAACAGCGTTTTACCAGATCTTAGAAAAATACAGCAAAAGAAAGCTAGAAATGACATCAGAGACAATGGAGCGAGCCTGCACTGTGATTGGCCAGCTGCGTATTTTGGGCGGGGCTTAGCAAAGGGTCAATTCTCCTGTAGTAATTGCACTATTTTGTCTCACTTCTTTCCCTATTTACCCCATTGATGCTGTACACGCTAATAGCTCTTACTAGTATTTATTGCTGCTCCTACTGGTATCTATTTTTCCCGGCTCATAGGGGGATAAAAGCTCAGAGACATATGAGGGTGTCAGCCCATGTCTCGAGATGTGGTCACATTTAAAGGCAAGCTGCTGCTTTTGGACTAATTACAGGGGATGAATTGATTTCTGACGGAGACGGGTATAAAGGGAGCTCCAGTAGTCGAGACGGGAGGAGATAAAAGCATTAATGAGTTTCTCCAGATCTGTGGCTGAAATAAAAGACTTAACCTCAGTTAGATTTCTCACATGATAAAAATTTAACAACTTTCTTTACGTGGGGAAATGTAAAAAAAAATGACTAAGATAACTATTGCGGCATGATAGAAGTCTGGGTCTGTAGTACTGCTTTTATTATTAAACTGAGTTTTTAAAGGAAGCGTTGCTGTGCTGTGGAAACAAGTTTCTCCAAATCAGCTGCTGGTGAGCTACGAAGATCAGGCTGCTCTAAAGCTCTGTGTCGATGTAATGTTAGACAGTCCATGTGGGTTTAAAATTGGTTTATTTAGTCCAAAACACAGGAGGGTTTTCTTAGCTTCTTAGTCCTTCGGTTGATAAATTACTTCTGCTGCCACATTTAACGTTATTAGGTAAAGAAAAGAAATCACAGGCTGTTTTGGGCGTCGGGTGTAACCAGGCTGGAGCAGGAGAAACCTTTAATTAATGTCGTGATTGTGGCCCAACACACCGCGGGTTAGGAGAGCGAGCGGCAGACACAAGTCTCTGGTCATTGATTATCACAGAGCAGCTTGACGCTGTATGTAAAGTTTCTCCTTCAGTTAATTAAATCCCTGCAGACACACACGTGCAGATAAATCTGCAGCGACACTACACACCTTCATTAACTCACGCTGAATTTATTCACGTCTGTGCACGCAGCAAACAAGTATCCAGTCTGGAGGACTCCGATCTGGGTTGAGTATCTATAATCCCTGCAGGGCATCCAGCCGGGGTTTGTGTGTAACTACAGCACCTGGACTGCAGTTCCCATGCTGCCTCAGGTGCAGATGGTTCTGGAGCTCCTCCTGCAGCCGTTCACACCTGACGTCACTAACCTGGTTTACAGTGTTGGTTTAGCTTTTATTTGACCTGCTCTCAGATCAGTCCAGCAGATAAACAAACACACACAGGAGGTGAACTTCCTGCACAGCTGAGCCGGAAAAACTCGTGTCGCCGACAGCAGGTTTCTTCTGGTTCACACTTAATCTGCGTGCTTTCAGAGTGTGAAGAAGAGAACGTGTCCAGATAAACGGGCCGTTAAATTGCTTCTTTTTGGGGTGTTTTCTTATTTTAAACCTCCCGCATGTTGTTTTACAGAGTACACACTCAGCTCACCTCCAGGTGATTTACTCTGAAGATAGAATCACAAAACTGCTGCAACATTAACCGCATGTGCTGAATATAGCAAACGGTGGGTAAATAAATAAAACGATCAGACCCGCAATAGTTATCCATAGAAATGAACACAAGAGGAAATTACAGTCCTAATATTCCACATTCAGGGTAAAGTTATCCAACATAACAGGAAATTAAGATAATTATACATATTATATAAAATAATTGGCATTTGAATCAATAATGAAAGAGTCGCAGCCTTATTAACTGTTATTAATAAAAGTAATGAATAAAACTGAATTGTTGCTTGCTGAAAAGAAATAGTGAATTGTTGGCATGCTAATTATTTTATGGAGGCATCAGTCGAAGAGCAAGAGCTGAAAGCAGATGAAATGTCAGTCGACACGAAAGAGAACGTCCTAAACTACTTGACTCCATAGGTGTCATTTAAACCCATACCTGTCAACATTTGGATTGAAAATAAGGTGAATTTCCAGGGTTGTTTTTATTCATTCAATACTTGTGCAAGAAGCACAGAATACACTGGCCTCTAATTTATTAATGCTAAGTACTAACTTGTCAATAATCTAAACTATTAGATTAGGCAACCTGCTAACTTCAGTTGTAACGGAGATGAGAGGCTAATGTTAGCCTGCTTCTTTAAAACCTTTAAGATATACATTTTCTTACCCCTTGCCTTCTGTCTTTGTCTTTCCCCTACCTCTCTCACATCTTTCTTTGCAGTCATACGCATGTCTGTATGCCTGGCTTTCCACCTTCCTCCTCTGTTGTCTTGTCTTTCTGTCCATCTGTCTCTTTTTATTCAGCTCTTTGTCTCTGGCTCCTTCCTCACTCCTACCTTTTAAACATCAGACCTTCTAAAACATCTCAAACCGCTAAAAATGCGAATCTGAACACCTAAAACGGTGAAGTTTGAAAAAGCTGCTGACCCCGCTTTGGTTCTAAACTCTGGGTAGCGTGTTAGTGCAGACAGGTGAAAACAGAGGACTTTAAAAAAAACGATGATGCAGACGCTCACATTTGGCTCCCTGATTGGCTCTTATCAGTCATGCAGAAGCACGATCCTGCTGACAGACTTTTAGTTTTGGTGTTTTTATTAAAATATTCTGAACTGTGCATTAGTGTTGTCAAAAATATAGATTTTTTTTTATACTTATCGGTTTTAATATTCATTTTTCACAGTATCGATCCTGAAAATGCGCTTCGATTCTCCCCGACAGCGAGCAGCAAACACCGCTGCAGCGCCCACACAGCCCCGCCTCCTGTCATTCACAGCACTTTTTTTTTTCTGCCAGAGTTTCAACCATAGACTAGATGGTTTCGACACATCCTGCCTTAGTGTGCTGTGATTGGCTAGTACTCATCATTTGTGATTGGATGCTGGTAAAGGATACAAGCAAGCCCATATGAAAGTGACGGTACAGAGTGGTGCTAACGAACGAACAAAGCAACTGCAGGAGCGACACGACGTCCTCTGTGCAGAACCTGGAGAGGTCTGAGACGTCTGCCCTTTCATCATTAATCAGAATTAAACAAGATGGCTCAGTACACTGTTGATAAGTTAGTTCTCCTGATGTTTGCCTAACCAGACCGTTCTCATCTCAGGGCATCCAATACCAACGCTTTCAGAAAAAGTGACAAAACGTAGTTAGTTGACGCTAAAGGTGCCCTCCAGCATTTCATAGAGATGCACTGAGTGCGTCTCTTCCGGATGCGTCTCTGTGAGACCCTCTGGGGCGTCTCGTACAGACCTTCCGGTTAGTGCTAGCTAGCTAGCAAGCTACTGACTTTATGCATACCCTAACCCTACAGCTGTGTACCAGGTAGGGTTAGCCTCCTTTGTGTTGCTGGGACGTAGCAGACGGTGGTGTTTCATATGGACGCTGAAGGGTACCATTAGTGTAAAATACTTTTGTCAGGCTGTCCGATGAGACGCATTGAGATTCTCAAAGCTAAGCTAACGTCAGACTGACCTAACTGATGCTGTTCTGCTTAACAAACAGTACTATTAACTTTAAGTTGATAAGATAATTTGATAATCGTGACAACACTACTGTGCATGTTTCCGTATTTACTTTGTGACGACTCCCAGTATGTTTCCTGTCGCCACAGTCTCTTTGTACTCCCATGTTAAGCTTGATTTATACTCCTGCGTAGGGTCAGGTTTTTATACTTGTGCGTCGGTGTATCCGTCATTCGCTAGTCGGCAGTAGCGCTACAGCGTCCACTGTGTTGACTTTTGCTGGCCGAGCAGGCTAACTTCCAGTTTAGCCCTCCGCTAACGTAAATGGGGGTAAATGTAAACGTGCGGCTGGTGTAGACATGTAAAATGTTATCGACTGAAAGGATCACATTCTGGTTGTGACACTCAAATATCTTGATCTACCGTGTTACAGCCGCCGTTTTCTGCTGCTAGTAAAAGTTACTACAAAGCACGAGGTACTTCCGGACGGCTCGGAGGCATTGCGAGGCTACCCAGCCGACCAATCACACCTTATGGTCTGTGTCGACTCGACGTGTAGTTATATTTTTGAGGAGGTGCACGTCAGGCAACGGCGTAGCCTCTGCGTAGCCTACGCCGTCAATTCGACGCAGAAGTATACTTACTCTCAGTAACAGTTCGGTCGGTCCGTGCAAAGAAATCTCTGCTGTGGTTCTTCACCATCACTGCTTTTCGTTCGTCTCTAGTAGAACTTTATTCTTTAGCCGAATCTTCTGCAGCTGCTTCCACGTGGTGTGCGTGTTCAGTCTGCCGGTTATGCGCTTTGTTGATGCAGTATTTTAGAAAATACAACAAAATCTTTCTTTTTGATGTCAGCCAATCAATAACGATCCAATCAGCTCACCAACAAATCAAAACAATCCGCAGACAAACAGCAGAGATGATTAATTACTACGATCAGTTTGCAGCGATGATGAACGTGGAATATATCTCTATAATATGGATCATCTGTCTCCCTCTCTGTCCATCTCTAGCTCCTGTGTAGTAATGAATACTATGTCACCTGTCAGCCAATCACTGCAGACATAGTGAAAAGGTTCAGTGATGGAACATTCTCTCAGTTCTTTGGTGAAAGTTTTTAACAGCAACACAAAAGGTACAAACTTACAATGCTGGCAGCGTCCAAGAATATCCGAGCAGGCAGTTCCAGACAAAAGCAAAATAATCCGAACAAAGCGAGGCGCCCGGTCCAAAATCCACAGACAAAAGGGAAGTGATAATCCAGGTTGAATAAGCAAAAAACAGATCTCACAGGGAAGTAACACACAGACGCACCAGGTGTGAACGAAGACAGGAAAACTGACACACACAAGCTGTGATTAAACGCAGGCGCGACGCATCAGGTAATCACAGGGAAGGCACAGACAGGAAATAAAGTGAAAACTTTCAAAATAAAACAGGAAACAAACCTCAAACCACACTGATAGTAGCTCCTGGGAGGAGGACTGCCGGCGCTGAGATCAGAGTGAGTGCAACCTCAGGTCTGTTAGAAACATTACAGACTGTCGATACTGACGAGCTTTTCATTATCTGCAGTCACAAACACACACTGACTGTACACAACAAGTCTCTATTAACATTAATAGAAATCCAATCTATGTAATTGGAAACTGTTTACTTTCATTGAGCGATCGCTTTAGTCTGCCTCACCTGCTGACCTCAGCTCACCTGCTGTCTGTCTTTCCCCCTTTCAGACATGTAACGCTGCCGTCTCCTGCTGCTCTCCGTTAGTTGTTTTTTTTTGCGTCTGTGGATTTATGGAAAACAAATAAATAGAAGCTTTATTTTCCAGAGGGGGGATTTTAAAACAGGAACAGGGGGTGTGCGAGGGTGACAAAATATCTCTGTATTTTCTGGGATTTTGTCGATAACCGTATCTTCTGTCGTAGCTGATGTCTAAGGCGACGTTCAGACTGCAGGCCAATGTGACCCTAATCCGATTTTTTTGCCCATATGTGACTCAGATCTGGTTATTTTATGACAGTGTGAACAGGCCAAGTCACATTCAATCTGATCTTTTCCAGTTCGGATTTGGGCAACTTTCACATGTGGTCAATGAAAAACGGGAGTCTCCCGTGAGCTAACCGGAGCTAACCTCTGTTGCTCCTTGTTTACTTCTGTAGCCTGAAGGCTCGTGCAGACTACACGACTTTCAGCGTCGGCCGATGGCCACAACTTGCCATCTTGTGACGGGAGTCTTGAAGTTGTTGTGGCGTTCACACTACGTGACTGATCGGTGACAGGAGGTCACACACTACACGAGCTGACAGCGGCTGAGTCACCCGACGCTGGTCTCCAAACCAGGTTCTGTCAAGAAAACACACGTGAAATGTGAAACTGGAACCTACAGACAAAACAGCTGTTGTTTGTTATTATAAAGATACCAATTATGAAGACAAAGAATCTGGGTGAAAGGATGGAGTCGCACATGCAGGTAGCAGGGATTGTCTGAGCTACAGAGAGAGCTGCAGGGGAGTAAAAAGGTTTTGAAGTTGAAAAGTAGCTGCCTGCTCTCATTGGCTGGATGTCGAGTCGGCCGACTCCTCCAGATATTTGGCAGGCTGGATATCTGGCAGACGTCGGCGATGTGTCCGAAATGTGTCGGGGAGCCGTTTTGATGTAGTTCACACATAATGACTGGCGACCGTGATCGATCACTGATTTACTCCCGATCACAGCCTGACTGTCGACGAGCTCTCCAAGCGGCAAACCGGGCTTAAAGTCGTGTAGTGTGAACTCGGCTTAAGACAGCGTGCTGCTGCGTGTGACGTCATGTTCTTCTTCTGTGCATGCGGGTCACTTCCAGGCTGCAGACAGTTCACACTGTTTAACACTATTTAAACTATAATGTGAACTGTCAAACAAAAAAAAAAATCGGTATTGAGCATTAAGGCCTGCAGTCTGAACGCAGCCTTAGTGGCTTTGATTCTGTCATCATTAGTGCGTGTTTGTGATGGTACCTTGGCAGGTTTAGACCTGTTAACCCCCGAAGCTTTTCATTTTCTTGATATTCTGTGCGGCGGTTTGGTCTTTAAGTTTGCAGATCGACGGCTTTTTAGCGAAATCCATCTTTTCAAAGCCAAACCACCTCTGTGCAGTCGAGGCAGATCCACATCAAGCGATTCAATCTAGCGAGCTGTACTCCAAAACTTGTGGTTTCTGCTCACACATTGTTAAAACAACAAGATAGAAATTCCCGTGAGACGATGCATATCGAACACCCCTACCCAAGAACGTTTACGTCATTTAGTACGTCATTTACAGTGTCCCAGTGAAAACACAAGTGGAGAAAGATTTCTGGCATTGTGTTATGTTTAAAATGCGGACTGTACGTTTTAAAGACGTTGTTGGCTGTTTTTCTGTATGAGGGTGTCAGGATGTAGCTGCGTGTCTCATGTTGTACAGACTGTAAAGCTCTTTAAGACAAGACGTGACAGATATTTAAGCAAACATATTTCTAAACCTGCAGCTCCTGTGACCAAACCACATTACGTCAGGTGGCACAGGGAGCACTGAGTTTGGTGAACTATTTCGACCGACACATTCTGAAGCTGCCGAGCCACCTGAGAAAATAAAGTTGTTGTCTGTCAAACATCTTGAGCACCAAAATATTTGAAACTTTGAAGAGGACATCGTTCAGAGAGATTACAGACAGGACATCAGACTGAAACTATTCTGTGGAAATGAAGCGATGATGTTGATTCATATGTGTCTGAAATGTGTAGCAGAAATGACTCGTTTATTTTCCGTCTGTCTGCAGGCTAAGGACAGCGATGATGATGAGGAGGTGGTGCAGGTCGACAGGGACCACTTCATGGATGAGTTCTTCGAACAGGTAAGACACGACACTCAGTTCCCACAAACCCTGGGAAATAGGGAGTAGTTTTCCGTATTCAGTTATATTACATAAGAAAGGCCTGCTGGGCCCCTGAGTGCCCAGATGAAGCAGACAGCTTTGCTTGGGTGGAAAATATAATTAAAGTCTTGGACTTTTCTGTACAAGTTTAGAGACTCTTCCACTGTTAATATACATGATACAAATATAGACAAAGAAAAGAAACGTCGCTGAAGTCTTTCTGCAGTACGATAGCTTGTTATAGGAAATTTAAAAGTAAGAGTCGCCTTTATTGTCAGTTTATATTGTAAAAGGAGGAAATTTGAAGCGTCATGACACATCTTCTGTAAGAGATATGTAAAAACTTCCAATGAATTTCTGCTTCAAATGTCTTTGATTGCATCCATAGTGAGTGAAATCTTTAATATCTCTACTAGCCTTTAACAACGATATGATCTGATATATTGAAATGGAAACATTAAGATAAGTAACCTGGAGCAGTAAAAGATACTGCCGTTAGACACATAATAAAATAAAAAGGGGAATTTAGATCCTAAATGACAACAAAATAAGTGCCAGCTTTAATGTTATTGTTTGCACAACTGAGCAATAAAAAATTAATATAACGTCTTATGAAATGTGTGTTTAGAGATGTTAGCTTACAAGAAAGCAGCATCTGTAAATACTCCAACGACACAATTAAATCGATTATTTAAGAGACCAAAGTATTCTGTCATTTTTGAGTCAAAACAAATGAGTCTTATTTTTGCCCATGGATACGGCTCATTACATTAACAAACAGCTTTGCAAATCTTTGGGTTATTATTTTCCCACATTAGGCAGTTTCTTCATACTGTGAAGACTTGCACTCGTTAGTCAATATGTTGTAGATTCCATCCTCTTTGTAAATATTTTTGTTTGTAAATTTATTTGATTCTTGACTTGACTGCAGTTCTTGTTTCTTCTTTTCTCTCACTATGTGACCGTTATTCACCCCAACACAGAGGCAGATTCCCAAACCTGTTTCCGACCCTGATTAAGAGCTTTTATTTTGAAGTTTGTGAGTAGGACTAAAGGTGAAGGATCTTAACCGGGTTCCTAACAAATCAAAGTTTGTTTTGTTAGAATGAAACGGATGCAGGAAGCAGGAATGGACGACTAGGAACTTTCATCTGGGAGCTGTTCAGTTGATTTTTTTGTTATTTGTGAAAGAGAGGCTTAGAGATTAGCTGTGTAATCTGTCAAAGATCTGCAGAATGATGGAGTCCCTGTGAACTGAGCCCATCACATCCCGACAGAGATCTGAAGATCTGACTGTGGGCAGACAGACGACAAAGACAAACCAACGGTTCTGGTGTCGACTTCACTTTGTTCTCTTTGCACTCCTCTCCTTCTGAAGCCCATCATGCAGCCTTTAGATTCACCCTTATTAAACCCTCCTTTAATTAAAACCCTGGTTTTAACTGAATGGATTTTAATACAAATAAAGCCACTCATCTTATGGTAAGGTAATCTAACCTCTATAGACACAGGTCTGAGAAACACATTTCAACAGTTAATGGACATAAACAGACGGGGAAAGAGCAGGCCTGAAGTCTACTTAGATAGGAAAGTTTACAGCCTTCGTAAGTGCTTGAATCAATCTTAATGAGCTAATTATAAATTATACGAAGCAGCATCAAACTCAAAATGGGGTCGTTCAAGAGGGAGAAAAACTCCTCGATTAACATTTATGACAATTAGATTTTTATGTAGAAGACAGCTGCTGCTGTACAGTTTGCAGCAACAGTTTTACAGGTGGTCTGTTTGCTGTTGTCTGTGAAGCTGCTGAATTTATATTTTCCTCTCCTGAAGCTTTGCTTTGTAACATAGTTGCATCCATAGCTGAGCTGAAGTCCTGCCTCGTTCAAACTCATTATCAGTGTTGGGCAGTAGCGTCGCTACAAGTTACTAGTTTGTCAGTAGATGTCGCCGTGTGGCGTCACTCACTGTTGCTTCAGAAATGCTTGGGAAAATGTAGCGTGTGTGGAAGCTACCGCGCTACTCTGTCAATAAAAGAGCTTCGTTACTGAAAAGCTATTTTATTCAGAAAATAGCGACTGAGAAATGTTTTTTAACTAGTAACAGCGCTACTTGAAGCGACGCCACTGTCCAACACTGGGTATATGATAGCTTTCAGAAAAGACTGAGTAAGAGGTGGTTGGGGTGGATGGAGGGCCAGAACCCCGACTTTGAACCAGGAGACCGGGGTTTGTGTCTGGTGTGAAACAAAAAGTCAACATTAAATATTAGTTACATAAAGTTACGGAAGAGTCATTACTTAACTTACATGTTAACTGACGTACGTAGTTAATTTAAGCCAAACCATGATCTTTTCCTAACCTTAACCAAGTAGTTTTGTTGCCTAAACCCAACCAAACTGCAACATTTCACAACTTTAATAATGTGCTGTTTCAAAATGCCGATGTTTCGAAACTCTTGCATGTTTTTTTTTATTCATTTAGCTGACGCTTTTATCCAAAGCGACTTACAATTGTTATTTATGTCAGAGGTCATGTGCCTCTGGAGCAACGAGGGGTTAAGTGTCTTGCTCAGGGACACATTGGTGGACATGTAATAGTGGGGAGTTGAACCCAGGTCTCTCATACCAAAGGCACGTTTCTTATCCACTGCATCATCGCCACCATTATTTTTAAAGTCTAACCGGACGTAGCATATTTCTTGTTGCTAAGCGTTGCTAATGTGACCGCAGAGCCCTAAACGTCAAAAAAATTACACTCAAGGGCTTTAACCAAGCGTCAATGTGTGACGAGTTGAGAGTGAGAATGTGTTGGTTTTTAGGTATAAAATGTTCTATAATTGAGAAAATGAATGATATATGAACAACCCCTGTGAAAAAACCTTCCAAAAGGCCTTTAAAGAAATGTGTTGTAAAATTCCATACATTTTTATTGAAAATCAATATTTACAGAGCCAATATCAAATCAAATCAACAATATAGATCATCAAACTGATAACTGCGTAACAGCATGTCTGAACACACAGACAGAGCGGAAAGCTAAATCCGGAAGTGTGCAGACAGCAACAGTGGCAAGATATGTTTCAGGAGAAGTCTTCAGACGCACAAAGACAAACTGTAGTCAAATAAACTACTAAATGTGTATTTAGGATGTTTTATTTCTACTAGCCTGAAAGAAGACATGTTAAGGAAGCAAAACAGCCCAAAATCTAAAATTGCCCAGTTCAAGATGTTAGCCTGCCGTGTCTCGCCTTAACCTGTTTACCCACCAGCCTTATGAGGACAGTGGTATGTTCATAGACAGTTGTTATGGGGACAGAAGCCTGTTCACCCACCCACATTATGGGGACATGAATGTATTCACAAACAGACATTATGGCGACTACAGAGAGCTAAATTCAGACTAGCCTCTCTTCCCCTAGCTTCTGTAACTCAGAAAAATCTCTCATTCAGCATTTCACTGGAAAACACGTTCCCAAGGTTAACATTTAGAAGTTTAGCATCTAAAGTAAGATCACAGCTGTTATTTTGTGGCGTGAGAGAGCGGTGACCTTGCAGTCCGCTGTGGAAGGTGGATCATCCTCCTCAGCCGACAGACATCGACTGGATACCACACAGATTTGGTGTTGATCTCCCACCCGAGGGCAGGAAGCTTCAGAGCTGATCATCATCTCGTGTGTGTGTCGGACAGAAAACAACACAGACTCTAAAAAACAGCTGATCATTAGTGCGATCGCCACACTGAGGCGTCTAGTTTGACGCGGTGGTGGTAAACTGTGTGTTTGCAGTGACACACACTACAACCCGACCACCACTGGACTTTTGAGGCTGATTTTTACATAAACACGATATACACACAATAATAATAATAAACAAACATATTCGACAAGGATCCTTAACTTTGTGTATTACTGGGCATCTGGTAATCTGTCAGTTTAATATCGTTCAGTGACGTTTAGTGCAATAATATATTATAACATATTGTGCAGCAATATTTTATTCTGTCGTTTGTAGTTTTGATTGTAATTATATGTCGAATACTGATGCCGAAATTCATCAGAAATAAAGTCAAATTGTTTTTACATTAACGCATGAACAAAATTCTTGATACAGATATCATTAATTTGGGTAAGGGTTTTTTGGGGTAACAGCGCTATTGGTTACTAACGCTAGCTAGCTAATGCTACAAAAAAACGCTAGCGCTAACCCAAGTTAGCTAAGGCTATATAAAACAAAAATGATTGCTAACGCTAATAACACTACAAAAATCAATATCTTTTTGTTTCTCATGGGAACCGAACGCCGGTCTCCTGGGTGGAAGTTGCCTAATTATCTAGCCATCCACCCGACACAACACCAGCAAACTAGGAATTTTCTGGTTATTTATGTGCTACAATTTCACATGCCCTTCGTCACATGGCTGCAAAAGGGCACTAAAGAAAATGTGGTAGTTTGAAGCTCTTCAACTATCAACCAGTGTTGTTGTTTTCTGGTGAGGACGGGCTGGATCCTTAGTGTTATGAATATTCAACCTGCACTCCCCTAAATTTATTGTTCTTAAAGTTTTAGATCATTTTAGAAAATCAAATGTTTATGCATTTTGACTGGATATTGTGTTCATTATTTTGTAGTGTTTTGACATTTTGTCATGTCCGTTTGTATTTATTGTTCTAATAATGTTTTTATGCCACCCTTTTGGTCTGGTCTGCCTAGCAAAGGATATTTTAATCTCAAGACTTTTAACTGTTTAAATAAAAGAAAGATTTAATGAAAATTAAATATGATGCAAAATCACTGCCCCTGTATTATCATACCGATATCACAAGAGAAATATGTCAAACTCACAGTTGAGTCGTTACATGTTGCAATAAAGGAACAATGTTTAACTCATTGTTTATTTATTTTAACTTGTTTCTATTCAACTCAACGTCCTTTATAACCTGTTTATACCTGCAAAACGAATGACATTGCCATCAGCCTCAGCTGTGCTTTGTGTTTAGTGTTATTAGCAACTGTTAGCATGCTAACACACTAAACTAAGATGATGAACATGGTAAACATTATACCTGCTTTCCATTTATTACAAATGTTGTGTATAATGAAAGTAATAATACAGGATTTTCCTGGAATAATGTAATTTTTTAATGTTATGTAATGTTGCTGTGATGGCGTTTCCTGTGATGACCTCATGATGTGTGTGTTTTGTGTGTGTTTAGGTTGAGGAGATTAGGGGCTGTATAGAAAAGCTGTCGGAGGATGTGGAGCATGTCAAGAAGCAGCACAGCGCCATCCTGGCTGCACCCAACCCTGACGAAAGTAAGACTCTTACACAGCTTTACTGCTACACCTGTGAGGACCCACACTGACATGCTGTTCTTATCCCCTAACGTTAACTTTAAAGGAAATCGTTATTCATCATTCCTATCAGTAATCATAACACTGTACCCACCGAGGTAATATCTATGAACACGGTTAGCATCAGTTAAAAGAAGACACACAAGCAGTGAGACAGGTTGAATACAAACTTCCATGGAAAACAAAAGTCAAAGTAAAATGTTTAACCAACTGTCAAGTTGATGGACATTAAGTTGTTGGATCCTGGCTCTCCAGGATTCAAGCAGCAGTCTGTGAAACTAATGCTAACATTAGCGTAAGCAGCTACAGAACAGAGCAGCTACATTAAGTACAGTATCAGTCCGATACCACAAACATTGTTAGATGTGACTTACCAGCAGTTTATCATTATCACCGTGACTGTCCAAAGTTCTAGATAATAAATATAATGTATAATTTGAATAATACTGAAAAACGGCAAAGTCCTTATAGGCAAGTCCCACCACTTGGCAGCTATCTTGGTAACGCCCCCAGGCAGTTATTTTGGACTTACAAGATCAGGCTCCTGATGAATGAGAGCCAAAACTGCACTTTCACTTTCACATTACACCTGCATGTATAGAATTACCAATACAATTTTTTTCCCACAGGTCATACTTCTACTGTTCATGCACAAGGTTTCACGACACTAACTTCATTTATATTTCCAGAGCGCTGGTGACGTGACGCCAGGAGCTCATCCCACCGGAGCGCTTAAACAAATACTATGCTAACTGGCATTATGGATATATTCAGCATATGTCATATATGCTTATAGAAGTCACCCCAATATTTTCTAACACATATTCCAAGTACTGCATATCACATCTAGCGCCTTTTCACGCAGTATTTTGGCAGACATGTACATGCATCTGATTAGGTTACACACCTGCTCAACTTCTGGAGCTGTCGCAAACCTCAATCATACCAAATATACAACTATGTAGACCAGAAACACAGGCCTGGTTTTAAATCCTTGGAAAATTACCTTAATATTGGTTAATATTGGTAAGAACATTTTATATTTTACTCATGTCATTCAACTCCACCAGCTGTTGTGTTAGAAAAGTTATCTGATTTGCTGATTTGGTCTGAATCAGTGGATGAGTTTGTTTTCACATGGTAAAACAAAATGCTTTACTAAAAGCAAGTTAAAATGTGAGAGTGTTCTTTCCTCTCATTGGTACGATATGTAAACACAGGAAGAAGGCCACGAAGAAGCTCCTGTCTGCTCAAATATCACGAGGCTAGCCCAGGGTCTCGCTGCACTCATTTTGGTTTATTCAGGCTCGTACCCGAGTATGATGTGTTCAGATCTGCCCGAACGAATCGTACCAAGAAGGAAAACCGACCAGACTAAACAACACAGAGTTGAAAACACGCTTAGTCATGTTTTGTCTCACAGCTTGTAAAATGAAATGTAAGGACATGAAACTGAAACCCAGAAACCCTAATGTTGGACCTACAAAATCAACGTCTTGAAATACAAAACCGATGTACAAACTGAAGAGTACGAGTTTATAAAACCATAAAAGGCAGCAGTACATCACCCTAAATATACACAGGGCTGTAGATTTGTGGTGTTTGAGGGTTTAGTTGTAGACAGATGTGCTGTATTGGACACTTTTAGACTGTGAATACAGAAATAAAGTGTTCAATATTGTGTCAGTCACTTGACCCTGGAACTGGAGTGAAATCCAATCCTGTTAACTGTTCACTGATGAGAACTTTGAGCATCTGATGAGCCTGTTGGCAAACTTCCACTCAGCGCCGGCCTTCAGTTACCTCACTCCACCTCCTCCTGACACTCTGGGAAAAAATAAAAAATATCTCCTCTGTTTGGGAGAGAGAGCTGCAGTGACTTCACCCTGACCCGACACACTGTGACTCAGCATAAATGACTCAATGTCACCGCTGAAGCCTAAAGCCCAGTCTGTGCTGTCAGAAGCACTACGCTGTAAAAGTCTGGCTTCAAAACTGGTTTTGCATCAGATTCAGGAGGAGACGGAGAGGCCTCTGGGTTCAACTTAGCATGAGATTTCACTGAAGGAGCCTTTAAGCTTGTTGTTGGACAGATAAAAGTCACTGTAAGACGCCATTCTTCTATTATTCTCAGCACGTTCTCACCGGAAAAACATTTGTAAAGGTTGATTGCATATTACCACCCATATTTACATTTTTTGTACGAAAGCGACCTCTAGTGGCAGTTTGACGAGAGCAAAGGAGGAAGTCAGGTGTTGAATTATAAAGAGTGAAAAAATCCGTGTGAAAACCAAGTAGTTCCCCTTCGAGGGAACTCGAACTGCGTCGGTTACGACACTATGGGAACGCCTCTAGGCGAAGCAGGTCTGAACGTGAATGAAATCACTCCAATCCTATTGGCTTGTTGCTAGAACGGTAAGGTGTGACGGAATAACCGGAGGAGTATAAAGCACACCTGTACACACTCATCATTAGCTTTTTTCTATTCAGCAGGCGCTCTGTATGTTGTTTGAAGAAAGCTCCAGTCCTACAAGCAGCAAGTCTACCAGCATGTCCGGCAACCAGATGTACAGAAGGTGTGTTTTTTTCTTGCCCTCGGTACATCACGGATGGAGATTCTCATGAGATGTGTGTCTCATGTTTGGGGATGGAGCACGCACGGGCAGCTCTCGAGGGGGCTGCCTGCGCCCGTTGCGAAGCCCTTTCCGTGCGGGTACTGAGGTACAGCATGGCTCTCTTTCCGAGGATGGCCGGATGTGTTTTCCCCACGGTGTGGGCCCTGCGGCCGCTGAGGCGGCCCGGCGGCTTCACTCATGGGTTCACAGCGTGATCTGTCGGAGGATTTCAGGACGGCTGAGGCTTTTTCCCGACCTTCATCCGCTGGCTCCGACGCTTCCTTTCCTCGTTCGGGAGCCCGTTCTCGGCTTCTCCCGCTCGCGGTTTGGGTCCGGAGACGCTGCAGCAATCCGACTCCGAGGAGGCGGACGTGCTCAGCGCAGTGGACGATGACTTCCGGGTGTCGGGGCGGCGTCATCCGGCGACGCCCGACTATGACGTGCTGCTGGAGGTGGTGACTAGAGCCGTGGCTAAGCTCAACATCAACTGGCCACAGGAGGAGCAGACACCACAGGCTAG
>NC_060151.1:31463642-31469110 GCF_021292245.1 Micropterus dolomieu
CCTCTCTCCCCGCCTGAAGCGCCTGCTTCATAGTTTAAGCTAATGATGAGTGTGTACAGGTGTGCTTTATACTCCTCCGGTTATTCCGTCACACCTTACCGTTCTAGCAACAGGCCAATAGGATTGGAGTGATTTCATTCACGTTCAGACCTGCTTCGCCTAGAGGCGTTCCCATAGTGTCGTAACCGACGCAGTCTCTCGTTCCCCTTCTCGGGGAACCAGGGTTACATACGTAACCCGAGACGTTTTGTTGCCTAAACCTAACCAAGTTTTGGTGCCTAAACTTAACCAAGTAGTTTTGTTGCCTAAACCTAACCAAGTAGTTTTGTTGCCTAAACCTAACCAAGTTTTGGTGCCTAAACCTAACCAAGTAGTTTTGTTGCCTAAACCTAACCAAGTTTTGGTGCCTAAACCTAACCAAGTAGTTTTGTTGTCTAAACCTAACCAAGTAGTTTTGTTGTCTAAACCTAACCAAGTAGTTTTGTTCCCTAAACCTAACCAAGTAGTTTTGTTGTCTAAACCTAACCAAGTAGTTTTGTTCCCTAAACCTGACCAAGTAGTTTTGTTCCCTAAACCTGACCTAGTGGTTTTGTTGCCTAAACCTAACCAAGTGGTTTTGGTGCCTAAACCTAACCAATTGGTTTTGGTTCCTAAACCTAACCAAGGGGTTTTGGTTCCTAAACCTAAGAAAGTGGTTTTGGTGCCTAAACCTAAGCAATTGGTTTTGGTTCCTAACCCTAACCAATTGGTTTTGGTTCGTAACCCTAACCAAGGGGTTTTGGTTCCTAAACCTAAGAAAGTGGTTTTGGTGCCTAAACCTAAGCAATTGGTTTTGGTTCCTAACCCTAACCAAGGGGTTTTGGTGCTTAAACCTAAGTAAGTGGTTTTGGTGCCTAAACCTAACCAAGTAGTTTTGTTGCCTAGACCTGACCTAGTGGTTTTGGTGCCTAAACCTAACCAAGTAGTTTTGGTGCCTAAACCTAACCAAGTGGTTTTGGTGCCTAACCCTAACCAAACTACGACATATCACAACATCAACCACATGTTTAATATCACGTGACTTACGTAATGTCCAGTATGCCTGACGCTGGATTTGTATTTTCCAATGGTCGTATATGTTGTCTTGGAACAATTGACAATCTATATTGGCGTTTAGGGATGAGGACATGTTCATAATTCTTAAACCTTTGAATCTGATTGATGCAATTTGCACAAAAAATGCAATTATAATTTTCAGAGTCACCTCAGTCAAATGTGAACACACAGATATCATAAACACACTGCTGGAACTAGTACAGCTTACGCTTCCCGAGGATATCATTATCTCTGATGTCCATCACAAATAAACATCCATAATGCCACTTAGAAATCATAGATGGTCTTTGTAACTGCAGAACCTGCCTGAATGAATGAATAAATTAAAGAAAAAAGATTTTACAGATGTCTTTTGGTCCCCAGTCAGAAATATTTTTAATGGGGTGGGGCTGCATTGGAGACATTTGGACTCATGACCTTAGGTTTATTAAATGCCTGACTGCTCCTCACTGCTCTGCTTTCATTCAGCGTCGCCATGTCAGCCTTGAATAAGCAAATTTGTGCTTGTTTTAAATAATTTAATTTAAGAGCCGCCCTGGACTTCCTAAATCGATAACTGTTGGCTCTGTATCAACACATTATTTATGCTCGTCTGAAAGACAACCTCTTCAGTTATATGAAGATGTAAGTGTTTTATATGAGACGTAAAGAAACAGGTGAAGAACGTGTCGCTCGGCAGAGCGACATATATGTTGTCTGTGTTTTTATTTTACATCTTTTCATACAGTTTCTGTTTGTTCTGCCTGCTGTCAGGATTTGATTTAAATGTCTATGCATGTTGATGTTTTCTTTTTGTTGTTGCATGATGAATTATTTCTTTCTGTTTCTTTTCCATCTTTTCCTTTTTTTATTTTCCTCATTTCTTCCTTTATCCTTATCCTTTCCGTTTTCCAATCCCTGCTGCATGCTGGCCATGAAGTCTCTTCTGGTTGAAGTATTTAAACTGCATGCAGTCCAGTTAACCTCAGAGGATATGAGGAGGTTAACCACTGAGGACATGTGAGTGACGTCTGTCCGTCTGATGAGTCTCTACCGGCTGTCTTTCTCTTCTGTTTCTTTATGTGCAAAAATAACAAAATACAAACACAGAAAGGACATTATCAGTTCAGTTAAAAATACAACACAAGGAAAGCTGGTCTGCATAACATAAACCACACAAACATTTCATTAAATTCATAAAAAATAGCAAATATTCTCATCTAAAAAATAATTAACAAACTTAAATTTCATTAAGTTCCTGCTGATAAAGGACATCATGTGTGAGGTAGTGCTGTTAATTCAGTTAAAATTCTGTGAAAATTATATATTATTATATATAATTTACAGACTTTAAATACAGACTTTTCCAGACTTTAAACCAGATTAGATCTTTTGAAGACGACATGCAGTGAAATATATTCAGATTCCAAGAAACATCAGGCAAAATGAGATTAGAAACTAACTCTAATGAGACGTACTTTGGTAAAAACACAATAATATCCACAGGAAGTGGAATATTTGAACACAGAATAGATATCTGTCGTGCATAAACATCACTTCATGTTATTAAACCAAGTAGACACTTGGACTCTTCTTCTTCCCTCTGGTGAAAACATGTCGCTTTCTTTCTTCTTCTCCCCCTCAGTTCTGGGTCAACTTGCCCTCCGTTGCCAACAGGCCGTCATCCAAAATGCACTCCAGTGTTTCAGCCTGAATAATGCACTGCGGGTTTGTAGTGAGAGCAGAGGGCGGCAGATGTAGCCCTGCCATTCACAAAGACTCGGTTACTCCTCCTCACGTCTTCATACCTCTCAGTCTCCAGCTCACATTAGCTGTTTTCAATCTCTGACCAACAATCAATGGATTTCCTTCATTGTAGAAAGCAGAAGATGAAATAACTACGAGAAACAGTTAAAATTATGACTCTAATGATTTATAGACACCGTCTGCCACATGTGTGAGGTTTACTAATGTTGTGGGGACGTAAATATGTTTACAGTTACATTGTGAGGACTACCCTTCCTTATGGGGACAAAGTGCAGATCCACATAATGTAAATCATAATTTTTTTAGGGTGAAAACTTGGAATAAGTCCCCAGGGAAAGACTGTAATGTCTATTTTTGAAGCATTCTTCTTTTACAGTTTTTTTTTATAAACACAACTCCCAGCATGTAAGATATGGACACTTGGTCAAGACCTGTTGATGTCACTCTGGGTACCATTTAGCTTTGTTTCTCAACATTTAGGGCTCTGCGGTCAAGTTAGCAACAATAAACATGCACAGTCGGTTAGACTTTCAACATAAATGTACTTGTTAACGTTGCAAATCGCTGCAATTTGGCCATGTTTAGGAAAAGACCATATTTTTGATTAAAATGAATATGTTACATATGTAAGTTAAGATTACTTGTGTAACACACATAACTAAAATAAAAACGTCCATTGTGGACTTTTTGTTTTAGAAAAGAACACTGACCGCCTGGTTGAAAGTCCGGTTTCTGGCCCACCATCCACTCCAACTTTTAGTTTAAAAACTGACGCAAAGGGCTCCCCAGTGCGTTACAAACTGATGCCAATGAGTCTTGACCATGTGTCCATATGTGACAACTTGGGAGAGAGAACAGGTTTGTTTTTATATAGAAAGTAACTAAAGCTGTCAGATAAATTAAGTAGAGTGGTAAGTTGAAAGTAGCATTAAATGCAAATACACAAGTGAAGTAAAAGTATGTCAGAATTCAGTCTTTTGAACATACATAAACTTTAAGTTTGGATCGTACAGTTTTATAAATGAGGCCCCAGGTCAGAAACCAGGGAGGACTCTAATTAAAATATGATCCCATTTAAAACAGGAGGAATTTAAATATAGCGCTGGTAAATAAAGGCACAGCCTTTGAGTGTTTGCTGATACTAAAATCAAGGAGGAAAGTGTTTAGCTTCAGCACTGACACAGGAAAATGGGTTTGGACCCAAGCTCAGACAACAGGCGGTTTTACAGAGTTTACTGAAGAGATTATCAAACTTACTGTGGAGAAGAAGCAGTCCAAAGAAATGCAGCATAAGTCCTGAGTGGCATGAACACATAGATCCATGAAATCTACAGTCCAAAACGTAGATAATCCAACAGTCACTGGGAAACACTCGGCTGAACAGAGGGAGAAAGACGTGACGAATTCGCAGCTTAAAAAGAAGAAACACTCACAAAACAGGAAGTGATAGATGAGGCACAGGTGGACACATTCAGGGAAGAGGAACATGACCTAACTCAGCAGGAAGTGAAGTGGCCAGAGAGGAGAGGAACATACCAAAGTGAAACGGAATGAATGAATAAATAACACAGAAACAGGAAGTGAAACACACCAAGAGGAACAAGAGGAAGGGCTTACCAGAATGAGAGCAGCAAAACACAAACACCAAAAAACCAAAACAGTGACAAAAAAGAAAAGAACAGAATGATCTCAGAATGGCTGAACCACTGGAGGAAAAAGAATAGCATGCTGTCTGACCTGAGAACAGACAGTGGGTTGGTTTTACTGGAACCAGTCTGGACTGGTTTTCTGTTCCGGTGAATTAACATCATTTGCTGAATCCTGTACAGATCGACCGTCCTTAACAGTTTTTACTTAAACGCGCTCTATAAATAAATAAAAAACATATGTGGTGTTTTTATTTCCTGTCAGTGTTGAGCTTTGGCAACCCATGCTAATAGCTTTAGCATCCTAAGCTAATAAGCTAATAAAAGGAGAGGCGGTCAGACGAAAGAGAGCAGGGTGAGTCAGAGGGAGGAGAAGCTGAGTGGCACTGCAGCGCTCGTAAATCTGACTGCACTGCTGCAGCTACCACACACACACATATTACAACACAGACATTTCAAAACACACACACATATACGAAACACACACACACACACTACAACACAGACATTTCAAAACACACACACATATACGAAACACACACACACACACACACACACTACAACACAGACATTTCAAAACACACACACATATACGAAACACACACACACACACATTACAACACAGACATTTCAAAACACACACACATATACGAAACACACACACACACACACACATATTACAACACAGACATTTCAAAACACACACACACATATACGAAACACACACACACACACACATATTACTACACACACATTTCAAAACACACACACATATACGAAACACACACACACACACATATACGAAACACACACACACACATATTACTACACACACATTTCAAAACACACACACACATATACGAAACACACACACACACACACACACATATTACTACACACACATTTCAAAACACACACACATATACGAAACACACACACACACACACATATACGAAACACACACACACACACACACACACA
>NC_060151.1:31469210-31476607 GCF_021292245.1 Micropterus dolomieu
TATACGAAACACACACACACACACACACACATATACGAAACACACACACACACACACACACATATACGAAACACACACACACACACACACACATATACGAAACACACACACACACACACACATATACGAAACACACACACACACACACACACACACACATATTACTACACACACATTTCAAAACACACACATACACACACACACATATTGCAACACAGACATTTCAAAACACACACACATATACGAAACACACACACATATTACTACACACACATTTCAAAACACACACATACACACACACATATTGCAACACAGACATTTCAAAACACACACACATATACAACACACACATACATAAAATACACAATTACAAAACACACAAACAAATATTGCAACATACACATGCATTAAACCACACACACACACACCCACACAAATATTACAACACACATACAACACATACATTAAAAGACACACACACAACAAACAAAATACAACACACATATTACAGAACACATACAACACACACATATACATAAAATACACAATTACAAAATACACATACATACATGTTGCAACACACACACACACACTAAGACACACATATTACAAAACAGTCACACACATCTTTCCCCTTCTCCAACATGGCTGACATGATGTGATGTTCCTGTTTCTGCACACACACCACCTTCTTCTTCTTCTTCTTCTCGGAGATAAACATCTCACGTCTACGAAACCGGACTTTCACCCAGTAGGCCGGTGTTTCCTGTGTGAAACAAAAAGTCAGCACTGAATGTTTTTTATTAAGTTATATTACTTGCGTAAGTTCCGAATCTTACGCAAGCAACGTTACTTAACTTACGTAATTTAAGTCACGTAGGTAATGTAGTTATTTAAAGCCAAACCATAATTTTTTCCTAAAATTAAAAAGTTTTGGTGCCTAAACCTAACTAAATTGTGATGTTTTGCACCGTTAACCACTAGCTTTATTTTGAAAGTCAAAAGTTGACCGCGGTACAAAAACGGGTACTCAGGGCGTTAAAATGCACTGTCAAGTGTCATTGGCCGAGCGTCCATATGTGACAAGTTGGGATAACGGGTTGTTTCTGCTGATTGTTTTCCAAAGATCCACAAAGAGGTCAAACTGACTTAATAAAATGAAAACAAAGGGCTGTGAGTGAAGGTCAGTGGTGTCTGTGGTGGACCCCGCCACTGACGGACCTTAAGAAAACATCTAATTGTGATAAACGTGTAGACATCATAACAAACTGTCTCTGTCTCTCTCTCTGCAGAGACCAAGCAGGAGTTGGAGGACCTCACAGCTGACATCAAGAAGACAGCCAATAAAGTTCGCTCAAAATTAAAAGGTACATGCACACACACACGTGTTCTGCTGGAAACATCTTCAGCATCATCTTCATTTACAACGGCAAAGAGAGAAAAACCTTCCTCATCAGAAACACCTGCAGGAAAAACAATTAATTAATCAGTGAGCAGATGGATATTGATTTTTACGCCAAGACAGTACAGGTGAGCCCCTCCACGTTTTTTTCACTTCATCATGAGAAAGCTCTTCTATTAGGGGACTTACGGTGTTCCAGTCACGGGATGAGCGCGCACGTCGACCTTCAGCAGCAGAAGAAGAAAATATTCAGAAAACAGTGGTGGTGATTTATCAGGCTGTAATCGCTGGGACAGCTTCACACACACACACACATGCACACACACATGCAAAGACACAGGCCAATAAGCTTAAAGCTACTGGAAAAGCGCACACACACACACACACACGCGCGCGCACAGTGTTGGTTCATGCTGAAGGTTCAAGGACATCACTGCTTTAATGTGAACAGCCAGAGGTTTGCCTACACACACACACACACACACAGGCCTGTGGGCACATGTACACACACACACACACACAGACTGTACATATGCAGTCTGAGAATAGCAGTGATGATGGAGATAAAGCTATAATTGGAAACCCCACGAGGCCTCAGTGTTATTGTCCTGTCTCACACACAAACACACTACTGTAGCTGTGTCATCCCTGGAGGGGGGGGCATGTAGGAGCAAACCGGCTCCGCCCACAGCAACGACAGCGAGCTAGCTCATGTTCTTGAAAAGTCGTCGTCTGTCTGGTTGCAGACGCAGCAGCTGATGTGTTAGTAAGAGAGGACGCTGGTGGAAGAAGCAGATCATTCAGTATTGATCAACGGTGGCGGTGTTCTCTCTTCAGACCTGTTGTTTTTCAGCCAAAACTTGTTCACATTTAGTCAAACTGTCACCGGTAGCTGGATTAGCTGTTAGCAGTTCCTGTTTGCAGTGTACCCATGGATGTATCATCAGCTCAGTGTCTGGCATGAAACACGTTAAATCATCCAGTGTGACTTCCTGAGGATATCATGAGCTCTGATGTCCATCCGGAACAAACGTGTAGACAGCATACCAGCAGCACGACACCTTTTTACTACAGTTTCACTGTATCTGTAGAATGTGTCACAGACATTCAAATTATTATTATTTATCTTTTACAATTGAATGCAGAGTCCTAAACCTCGTTCTGTCTAAAATAAATATAAACGAAAAATATAACCTAATGAAACACTTATTGGTGGCCATTATCACATTTATGCATTTAGCTGACGCTTTTATCCAAAGCGACTTACAATTGCTATACACGTCAGAGGTCGCACGCCTCTGGAGCAACGAGGGGTTAAGTGTCTTGCTCAGGGACACAATGGTGGATGGGTCACAGTGGGGAGTTGGACCTGGGTCTCTCACATCAAAGGCATGTGTCCTATCCACTGCGCCATCACCGCCCCATCAAAGGCAGACTCCATGGAGAAAGACATCAGTGCTGTCTGTGTGGATACCGCACGCCGCGGTCATTCAGAGGGAGGTGGCGTGGGCGTTAGTACCCAGAGAACAAAGACGCTGCAGAACTTCCATGAAAATTAGGTTTTTAAATTTTCTTCTGCTGTGATAGCTGTCTGTGCATCCATGCTAACTGCTAACAGGCGCCGCTAAAAGCGGCAGGCCGCTGTTCTGTTCTGCCTGCTCTGATTGGCCGGGCGTCAAGATATTTAGCATGCTAGATATCTGTCTGTCGTCTGTGTCGTCGAGCCGCTTAGATGCATCGTTGAGTAAGTCACACATAATGGTTGCATTCATGTGAATTTTTATTTCCTACTTAAATCTTTATTGCAAAAAGAGAAATAAAGTGTACATAAACAAGTATACAGAACTTCTCTGCACGAGAACACACACTGAAGTCGGAAGGACGACTTCAGAATTCGGGAAATGGGACCATCTGAGGAGCACCTGAATGCACTGTGAGCTGCTGGTTGCAATTCACAACCCTCACCACTAGATGTCACTAAACCTTACACACTGAACCTTTAACAGGAGCTGCTAACTGCTAATTCATCTCCTGTTAATGGGGACGGTTTGACTGAATGTAAAGGAATACAGGCTAAAGAAAACGGTGCTCAAGTTGTAGCTCAGTTAACTCACTGACTTCCTGTTTAGATCCCCCAAAACATCAAGTGCAGCTCCAAAAATACAAAGTAAGACGAAATCCTCTAATATTAACCGTGTTGCATTATCAACATATAATCATTTTAAATGAAGAAGGCTCGGAGCGTCTCATCGACACGGTTCTTACATAAACAAATATCACTGAAGATGCTAAAGATGTCCTCAAACACACACGGACTCACAATCTGTTGCTTACCTCACTGTCACACACACACCATCAGTGCTGTGTAATATTGCTGAGTCATCGTAGATCCAGCAGAGAGCAGCTGGGCCACGAGCCAGGAAGCACACACACTCAATGGAAAACATTATATAAGCGTTTCAGCTCGACTCATCACTCGCAGCAGACAAACCGACATCAGAGTCACATGACACCAGGACAGACCTGCAGCCGGTTACCATGGCGTCCACACACACACACAGTTCCAGCTGTGCATCTTTTATGAGTGTGTCTGCATCACACCTCCCAGGACTTCACCTGGAGCTGAGCTGCAGGTTTAAAGTCAGTACAGCCACAATGAAACCAACATTTAAAAGACTTCCACAGATTTACTCTCCCACTCGTGTAGGTCTGTCAGAGCGTTCTTATTCCCAGGGCGTCAAATACCTACGCTTTTCCACGTCCTGCGGCGCCTGGTACCAACGGGCATGGCAGCCTTTAGTGTTATTGTTTAATGCTAAAAGTAAGCAGAAATGTCCAAGTAAGGAAGTGGTTGGGGTGGAGGGGTGGTTCAGAAACTAGACTTTAAACCAGGAGCTCGGTGTTCGTTTCCCGTGTGAAACGAAAAGTCAACATTGATTATTTTTAGTGTTACATAAGTTTGTTTTTTTTTAAAAAAAGAAGACAGTTTCTCTCAAACTCAATCTGCACACACATCTGAGAAAAGTCCCAAATAATCATCACAATGAATTAATGCAAGTCTTAACTTCCTCAAACAGCTGAGTTCAAAATAGACTGTTTCTTGTAGTTGTTGTTATCGTCTCGTCGAGCGTCTCTCTCGGCCCTGCAGACAAGAATATCCACACAGGTTATTAAACTGCATCTCCCTGGAGGAATAATGAAGTATTACAACTCCAGCTGAGTGAGGAGGAGGCGGAGGCGGCCAGGCTGCAGGTTAAATACTGAGCTGTGAATCAGTGAATCCAGCACTGTGGTTCTTTTCTCAGGAACCAAACCTGAAAACAAACTATGACTAAATATGGATGTCTTATTATTTACAAGCCGGCAGAGACACAAGCAGGAGGAGGAGGAGGAGTGTTGTTCTCTAGTGTGTATTACTTTCAAAAGTACCCAGTAACAGAGTTTCTTTAAACCCTGTATATTGATATTGGAATATTATTGAGGTTTCATATGATATGTAAACGCAGCCTTCACAATAAGAGCGTCGACTGAAATGTAAAGTGTGTGTCTTCCTGCAGCAATCGAGCAGAGCATCGAGCAGGAGGAGGGTCTCAACAGATCATCAGCGGACCTCAGGATCCGCAAGACACAGGTGAGACCAGTCCAGGTGTTCAAACAAGGCCACACCTTGAACAAAGACAGAGGGGGAATATGTTTAGTTTTCACTGCAATATATTTCTGTTCAGAAGGTTTTTAATAACTTTGTTTATCATGGGATCCGTTTTCTTCCATGCATCTAAACCTTTGCACGCACTCTGATCATCATCTGAAACTGAGAGCCTCAAACACATCTCACACACTGAGAAACATCCTACTGAGCATGTGCAGAGCTTTATGAGCTACCTGTACTTTACTTCTACAATGCCCAGGAAAATATTTTACCCTGCAGTATTCTGCTCTGTCATTGGCTGCTGCCGCCCACCAGTCTGCTCCCTGCTGCCTCCTGGTGGAGGACCAAGCACACTGACACCTCCACAAAACACTTTCTACAAGACATGAGACATTTTACCAATAGATCTGATTACCTTCCATTATTGCATCTGCATTGATGACAAACATTTGTCAGATTTGACTGGACTTTGGTTAACTTACTTGAGCTTTGACCAAGTGGACATTTGGACAGTGATTAAAAGTACATTTACTCAAGTACTGTATTTGACTAACATTTATCTGCCAGCTGGAGTTACTAGTTACCTTTCAGATCAAGTTTGTATTCATTAAATTTATGATAAAAGATGCTAAATGTTCTAACTCTGCACTTCATGTGGGAGGTTTAAATAAAAAAAAAAAGTTGATAATCATAAACCTCTCCATCTTTTGACTCCAATTGATATTTAATGATTTTATTTAATTGGTTCAGTTTTAAATGAGTACTCCCTCTTGTCTATTTTATCTCCTCTATTGGTTTTAGTATAACATCACAGATCGCACAAGTTAGTCACCATCGCTGCTCCGAGTAAAGTCTTGTTTCACACTAAATCACATCACAAAAAATCTAAACCAGTCTCTCATCCTGTGCTGAGAACACAAACGCAGCGCTGATGGCAGAAACCTGTAACGTGTTTGTTTCTCCAAACTATGTTGAAGTGAAAAGCAGCGGACTGTCAGTCAGACGCAGTGTGTGACAGCTCCTGGTGTGAATCTCTGATACCAGAAACAGGAAGTTACCTCTTCTCTCTTTCTTGTTGTGCTGCAGCACTCGACGCTGTCACGCAAGTTTGTGGAGGTGATGACTGAGTACAACACCACGCAGTCCAAGTACCGCGACCGCTGCAAGGACCGCATCCAGAGACAGCTGGAGATCAGTGAGTCCTACTGCACACTATATACCACAGACAACTGTCACAGTTTAGTGGTGTGATGAGGCAGTGTTGAGCAGGTTGGAGGACCCAAACGCAGGACACCAAGACCAACTGATGCAGTTCAATGATTTATTCAGGCAACGAAAAGCGAGCACACTTACAGGTGGAGTGGCTGATAGCAAGTCCAAAAACAAAGTAATCCAAAGTGCAATGCAGAAACCAAAATCCAAGCACGACAAGACAGAACAGGTAACGCTACAAACACACAGCAACACTGGGATAAACCACATACAATGACCCAACAAAGACAAGGCAGAAACACCAGGTAAATATACAGGGACTAACGAGCAGGGCGGGAGCAACACAGGTGACAGGGATCAGGGTTAAAGAGGCAGAGGCAGGGAGAGAGAGAGCAGGGGAAAACAGAGAAAACACATGACAGGCAGACATGGGGCACTACCTAAACGAGAACACAGAATTAGAACACAGAGTACAGAGGAGACTAACCAAAATAATGTACACAAGAACCAGGAGCAAATACTAAGATATGAACTAAAGACACGGAACTAAAACCCGGACTCCCCTACAGGAAACACAGACAGGGTCATGACAACAACACAACATACTACACACAACACACAACATACTCCATACTACACAGAACATATAGCATACTACATACAACATACTACACACTACACACTACACACAACATACAAGAGACTACACAACCTACTACACACTACACACAACATACTACATACAACATACTACACACTACACACAACATACAAGAGACTACACAACCTACTACACACTACACACAACATACTACATACAACATACTACACTCAACACACAACATTAAACATACTATACACAACATACAAGAGACTACACAACATACTACACACTACACACAACATACTACATACAACATACTACACTCAACACACAACATTAAACATACTATACACAACATACAAGAGACTACACAACATAGTACACACTATACACAACATACAAGAGACTACACAACATACTACACTCAACACACAACATTAAACATACTACACACAACATACAAGAGACTACACAACATACTACACACTACACACAACATACTACACACAACATACAACATAAAACATACA
>NC_060151.1:31476627-31481344 GCF_021292245.1 Micropterus dolomieu
CATAAAACATACTACACACAACATTAAACATACTACACACAACATTAAACATACTACACACAACATACTACATAAAACATACTACACTCAACACACAACATTAAACATACTACACACAACATACAAGAGACTACACAACATACAAGAGACTACACAACCTACTACACACTACACACAACATACTACATACAACATACTACACTCAACACACAACATTAAACATACTACACACAACATACAAGAGACTACACAACCTACTACACACTACACACAACATACTACATACAACATACTACACTCAACACACAACATTAAACATACTACATACAACATACAAGAGACTACACAACATACAAGAGACAACACAAAATACTACACACTATACACAACATACTACATACAACATACTACACTCAACACACAACATTAAACATACTACACACAACATACTACACACTACATAAGAGACACACAACATACTACATACAACATACTACACGCAACACACAACATTAAACATACTACACACAACATACAAGAGACTACACAACATACTACACACTACACACAACATACTACACACAACATTAAACATACTACACACAACATACAAGAGACTACACAACATACTACATACTACACACAACACAACATACTACATACAACATACTACACACAACATACAAGAGACTACACACATCACAACATACATACACGAGGCATGTCACATGACCTGCAACGCGTCACATGATTTACATACTACACACTACATAAAACATACTACACACAACATTAAACATACTACACACAACATACTACATAAAACATACTACACACAACATTAAACATACTACACACAACATTAAACATACTACACACAACATACTACATAAAACATACTACACTCAACACACAACATTAAACATACTATACACAACATACAAGAGACTACACAACATACTACACACTACACACAACATACTACATACAACATACTACACTCAACACACAACATTAAACATACTATACACAACATACAAGAGACTACACAACATACTACACACTACACACAACATACTACATACAACATACTACACTCAACATTAAACATACTATACACAACATACAAGAGACTACACAACATAGTACACACTATACACAACATACAAGAGACTACACAACATACTACACTCAACACACAACATTAAACATACTACACACAACATACAAGAGACTACACAACATACTACACACTACACACAACATACTACACACTACATAAAACATACTACACACAACATTAAACATACTACACACAACATACTACATAAAACATACTACACACAACATTAAACATACTACACACAACATTAAACATACTACACACAACATACTACATAAAACATACTACACTCAACACACAACATTAAACATACTACACACAACATACAAGAGACTACACAACCTACTACACACTACACACAACATACTACATACAACATACTACACTCAACACACAACATTAAACATACTACATACAACATACAAGAGACTACACAACATACAAGAGACAACACAAAATACTACACACTATACACAACATACTACATACAACATACTACACTCAACACACAACATTAAACATACTACACACAACATACTACACACTACATAAGAGACACACAACATACTACATACAACATACTACACGCAACACACAACATTAAACATACTACACACAACATACAAGAGACTACACAACATACTACACACAACATTAAACATACTACACACAACATACAAGAGACTACACAACATACTACATACTACACACAACACAACATACTACATACAACATACTACACACAACATACAAGAGACTACACACATCACAACATACATACACGAGGCATGTCACATGACCTGCAACGCGTCACATGATTTGTCGTGTGTCACATGACCAGCAACGTGTCACATGACGTGCTGTGTGTCACATGACGTGCCGTGTGACTGAACTGATGCTTCAGGTGTTCTAACCTTCTTTCTCTGTGTTCTGTCTGCAGCTGGGAGAACCACCACCAACGAGGAGCTGGAGGACATGTTGGAGAGTGGCAAGCTGGCCATCTTCACCGATGATGTAAGCAACGCACCTGAGCCCTGCTGCAAGGGCCACTTTACCCTGAGCCATTCGGCATCCCTTATTGATTATAATTATCTGTTGGGGATGGAGAATGGCCACGAGGTGCGCTGAGACATCAAGTGAACACGGCCTTTGTCATATGTCAACTGGGAGGATGATGGGAGGACGTGTGAGCAAGTCGCTGCACCGTAAAGCTCTTATTTTGATGGAGCCATCTCACTTTATCATTCGCTCCTTCAAATTAAAAGCTCAGATATGTGCAGTGCCACTGCTACTGGCCAAAGCTGAAATCACATGACCTCAGGGTGGGTCACGTGGGAGCGTATCTAAGCTCCCAGGATCCTAAAGCCCTAACCATAACCTAGAACTTCCACACTACGGCTAGATGTGCATTTTCAGTCTTTTAATACAGTTTGAAACAAAACCGATCAACATGTCCAAAAGCATAGTAGTCGGGATGTAGCCTGAGAGCTCACTGTTTGCTGATGCCACAAGCAAGGTAGATGACTTGAGTGTCATGTGACCTCATGTCCAAAACATTTAGGGAGGCGTTCTGCTGGGAGAAGGTGGACTGAAGACACAAATCCTCCAACTTTTTCTACTATCAAGCTGCTATCAAAGAAACTCAAAACTTCCTGCAATGATTTTTCACATTAAAAGCATTCCAGAGGTTCAAAGGGCGTAACCCTCCCTTTCTTGGTAGGCTTTTAATTTGTAACTGCAGGAAGTCTGAAAGAATGTCACTGAGGGTACTGGGATTGAAAAAATATAAATAGATATAAATAGCGAATAATGAAAACTGTAATTTAGTTTAAAAAGAAACTCAGTGCAACAGGCTCTTATTAGTATGTGCTGGCCAACCCCAGCTGCTGCTATTATTATTTTATATTATTTGAGAATTTACAGTATTATCTTATTCATTTTCTTTTTTACTGTAAAGAAGCCATTTGTTTTAACTGATTAGTCTGACATTGCCTTCAAGGTGCTGTAGAATGGAAAACCTTGGCATAGTTGAATAAAAAGAGTTCAGTACATGGAACTGACATACCGGCTAGCTGCACAGCTAACTGAGACAGGAGCTAAAACTGAGTGTTTACACAGAGCCAGAAAAGAGGTTGTATATTTCTTTTTTTGTTGGTCATTTTTGGATTTATTTCAGTGGTTTTCTCCTTTCATGTCAAGCTGTCAGAGTAAAATAAAACCCAACCTGTGCTGCAGATCAAAATGGACTCTCAGATGACCAAGCAGGCTCTGAATGAGATCGAGACCCGACACACCGAGATCATCAAGCTGGAAAACAGCATCCGTGAACTGCACGACATGTTCGTCGACATGGCCATGCTGGTCGAGAGCCAGGTACGTGACGTGGAAATTAGTGTGGCTACACGTCAAAGACCGTTTGGTCATCGCATGTTAACCTTTGTGATGTGTGTTTGTTTTAAGGGAGAGATGATTGACAGAATTGAGTACAACGTGGAGCACTCCGTCGACTACGTGGAGCGAGCCGTATCCGACACCAAGAAGGCCGTCAAATACCAGAGCCAGGCCCGCAAGGTAACGTGTTTCTTAAAAAAACTGTGTCCATATAGCAGAGAAGACAACGATGACTCCCAGAAAACTTTGCTGTAATGCTGGCCGCACACTAGAGGGGCGATGTTGGGTCTGATTCACCCTACCGACAATCACGGGGGCGTTCCTGAGCTGAGGCTGGCCAGAACCATAGCCTGTATAAAAGAAGTGGGCATAGTCACCGTGACGTCACCCATCGGTTTGTGGGCTAGCGTTCTGAAGCCGCGAATTTGACGTTTCAGTTTTCGCCACCTTGTTTTTTTGGATCCAGGCAGCGGACGAAAGGGTGGAGCTAGCTAGCTTGTTTCGCAAGGTGTAATTCATGTTAACTGTGATATTACCTGCAAATTTTGGCTAGCGACAAACAGGCTTAAAGCAAAACGTACATATCGGAAATATGAACTGCCGACTCCTAATAATCTAAATAATCTGCTCTAAAGTAACCTTTTCAGTGGCGCTGGATAAATGTACACAGAGCAGTGGATACAAGTCGCTTCAATCCTGAATGACAGATCGCCATGTCAATCAGCTTGTAGCCCCGCCCTAAAGCCTCCCCTGCTTCCTGGTCTCTGTTCCTCTAAACGGGACCATAATTTACTAAATTAACATCATGCTGTGTTGAAGAAGACTTGAAACTAGCGACTGAGACCATAAACTCATCAGGAAAGTGTTTACTGAGGGAATAAATCAGCTGACAAGTAGAAACATTTTCTCACAGACTTCTATACAATCACACTTCTTTCTGGAGCCGCTTGAGTCGCCCCCTGCTGGCTGCTAGAGAGGACGCTGGTTTAAGTCGCCCCCTGCTGGCCGCTGGAGAGGACGCAGGTTTAAGTCGCCCCCTGCTGGCCGCTAGAGAGGACGCAGGTTTAAGTCGCCCCCTGCTGGCCGCTAGAGAGGACGCAGGTTTAAGTCGCCCCCTGCTGGCCGCTAGAGAGGACGCAGGTTTAAGGCGCCCCCTGCTGGCTGCCAGAGAGGACGCAGGTTTAAGGCGCCCCCTGCTGGCTG
>NC_060151.1:31481444-31484427 GCF_021292245.1 Micropterus dolomieu
GAGGACGCAGGTTTAAGTCGCCCCCTGCTGGCCGCTAGAGAGGACGCAGGTTTAAGTCGCCCCCTGCTGGCTGTTAGAGAGGACGCAGGTTTAAGTCGACCCCTGCTGGCTGCTAGAGAGGACGCAGGTTTAAGTCGCCCCCTGCTGGCTGCCAGAGAGGACGCAGGTTTAAGTCGCCCCCTGCTGGCTGCCAGAGAGGACGCAGGTTTAAGTCGCCCCCTGCTGGCTGCCAGAGAGGACGCAGGTTTAAGTCGCCCCCTGCTGGCCGCTAGAGAGGACGCAGGTTTCACTTTTCAGAGCCGGAGGTTCCTGCTTAGTCTGAATAGATTATCAGCCCAAATGATCCTGTAATGTGAGGGGTTTACAGACATTATCTTAAGGTTGCCGACTGGATCGGAGGTTCAAATCTTAAATATTTGGTATTTACAAAGTGTGTGGTCCTGGTCTGGACTGAATTGTCTAGTGTGTGCGTTCTTAAGATTAAAATATAAAAAATGGGTTCATTCTGTTGTAAAACTGTGGTATCCTACGTATCCCTAAATCCTCTAGTGTGCACCAGGCATGGGAGCCCGCCACTCATTCAGCTGCTGAACTAACAATCATGCAAACTGAACGACTTTAGAACGCTTTGAACAGTTTTCTAGTAAATGTGAGGAAATTCAATAAATTCTTTACCAACCCGTGTCTCTCCTGTCGCCCTGCAGAAGAAGATCATGATCATCATCTGCTGCGTCATTCTGGGCGTGGTCCTGGCGTCGACCATCGGCGGCACGCTGGGCTTCTAAGACGATGCTCCACCAACCTGCCGCTGTGACAACCGACACCGACCGACCGTCCGACCGCCAGCAGAGAAAAGAAACAGACAACGACAACAACAACAACACAAAAACTTGAAACACAAATGCAAGACAGATAACCAATCAGCTAGGAAGCGATAACAGTCCAATCACAGATAAGAGGAAACACCGTGGGGTTGGGTGGGGTTCAAAAAACAAAGACAAAAAAAAAAACAATAAAAATGCCATCACATTATAGCTGACTTAAATACATGACATACACAAAAAGAGGGTACAAATAATCTTACTATTTATTACAGATGTACATGTAAATGTATTGAACATATGAAGCAACATGTGGGTTAGCTACCTGTAAAAATGATGACCTCTAATATGACATTTACTTGTTTGTTTGTTTGTTTGTTTTGCCTTTTTTCTTATTTTTTAACACTTTCTTTCGTTTTTTCGGGAGTCTCCGAGGACAGTGATGGTGACCGCTGCTGGGTGGGAGCTCCGCAGGACGAGCGTTCCAGAACCGAACCTTTAATCCGTCCGTTAAGTTTCTTAGGTTTATTTCCCAGTAAGACGTTCTGGGGCGGAGCACGTTCCAGAGCATCACAGAACATGCGGTCCTACTTGAGGACAAACGTTTTCCGCTCCGTCAGAACGTTCGGGAGCTCCAGAACTCGGAACAGAGGTGAGGTTCCAGAACGCCGTCCTGCAGGGCGAGCGCCCTCTGGTTTTTGCCAGAACCAGCTTTGTCCCTGTGATTCTGGGAGGGAGGGAGGGAGGGACCGACCTCGCTGTTGGCTCAGCCGCCTCTTTAGACCACCTCTCATTGGTTGCTCGCTCCTGTCATTCACCTCAGTCAGCCTATGTAATTAGCTAAGACTGGCAAAGCCCGACCTGCCACACGCCATTTTAAAAAAAGACAAAGGAAAGAGCGTGACACGTTGCCCGACAAACCGTGTTTCACAGCCAGCCGATTGGTTGGGAAAACACTGTGTGTGTGTGTGTGTGTGTGTGTGTGTGTGTTAGTGTGAGTGTGTGCGGGGGGGGGCGGGGGATGTCATTGCAACGTGGCAGGTTTCCACGATAACAACCTCCCCATCTTGTCACACCTATCCAACCAAAGAGCAGGGGGAGGGAGGGCCTCTGGTTTTCATGCTGAATTCGATTGGCCGTCGGCAGAAAACATGACGTTTGACTGACAGGTGAACGGTGGGAAGGAAGGGGGGGAAGGAGGAGGGTTTAAAGGCGGATGGGAGGAGACGGACAGTCAATCTATGCAGTTTAGATAAGAGGAAGACGACTTGTCCCGCCTCCCCCACCCAAGATAGCCAATGAGGATCGGGGGTTCACGTTACCGCACCAGAAGGCTCATCGCACAGATCGCTGTAGAAATATCGTAGTTAGGGGCCGGGTGTCATCTCCAAGCCGTCACGACTGATCTTCCGGAAGATTCTAAAAAATGAAGAGAACACATTAAAAAGTAAAAGTAAAGCATAACAAAATAAAACGAACAAACAAGCGAGACAAAAAAACGAAACGGACAGATAACGTAGAAAACGCTGAAGATGCCGGCGTGCCCTGTTTCGCCTGAGTGTTGTGGTACTGCTGTTGCTTTTCTGTTCTTTAATGGGGAACGTTTGCTGCTTTGTTGTTCCGTGGTGCTGCTGTTTTAGTGCGTGCGTGACGTTGTCCCGTGACGTATCGGCCTGACATCATTTAGCAGTTTGCCTGTTTCCTCCCTGCATCCCTCCATCTCCTGCCTGAGTGTGTGTGTGTGTGTTTTTGCGGATTGTGATGTTTAAATTCACACCATTTATTAAAAAGCCTGAGTTTCACAGGTGCGGTTAAGCAGGAGAGGCTCTTTCCTATTGGTGGATTTTCTCTGTGGAAGGTGGAACATGTGACACACACACATTGACATACATTCACGACATAGCACATGCACGAACGCCTCTTCTACACGTTTAACTCTTCACACTGACACACTGAAAATCCCCCCTAAACATACACTCTTTTAACTTTCCCGCGTCATGCCCGTGCTTGTGTTAGACTGGGTCGCTTAGCATGCTATAGAATTAGCTCGTGATACGTGTAGATCATGTAAAAGTTATTTTTGCAGACTGATCTTTATCTTTATGCTCTTTTACTAATGTTAAAGACGCTTTCCGTGTGTCCAGACCAGTGTTGGGGTTAAA
>NC_060151.1:31484527-31488156 GCF_021292245.1 Micropterus dolomieu
TGAATTCGATTGGCCGTCGGCAGAAAACATGACGTTTGACTGACAGGTGAACGGTGGGAAGGAAGGGGGGGAAGGAGGAGGGTTTAAAGGCGGATGGGAGGAGACGGACAGTCAATCTATGCAGTTTAGATAAGAGGAAGACGACTTGTCCCGCCTCCCCCACCCAAGATAGCCAATGAGGATCGGGGGTTCACGTTACCGCACCAGAAGGCTCATCGCACAGATCGCTGTAGAAATATCGTAGTTAGGGGCCGGGTGTCATCTCCAAGCCGTCACGACTGATCTTCCGGAAGATTCTAAAAAATGAAGAGAACACATTAAAAAGTAAAAGTAAAGCATAACAAAATAAAACGAACAAACAAGCGAGACAAAAAAACGAAACGGACAGATAACGTAGAAAACGCTGAAGATGCCGGCGTGCCCTGTTTCGCCTGAGTGTTGTGGTACTGCTGTTGCTTTTCTGTTCTTTAATGGGGAACGTTTGCTGCTTTGTTGTTCCGTGGTGCTGCTGTTTTAGTGCGTGCGTGACGTTGTCCCGTGACGTATCGGCCTGACATCATTTAGCAGTTTGCCTGTTTCCTCCCTGCATCCCTCCATCTCCTGCCTGAGTGTGTGTGTGTGTGTTTTTGCGGATTGTGATGTTTAAATTCACACCATTTATTAAAAAGCCTGAGTTTCACAGGTGCGGTTAAGCAGGAGAGGCTCTTTCCTATTGGTGGATTTTCTCTGTGGAAGGTGGAACATGTGACACACACACATTGACATACATTCACGACATAGCACATGCACGAACGCCTCTTCTACACGTTTAACTCTTCACACTGACACACTGAAAATCCCCCCTAAACATACACTCTTTTAACTTTCCCGCGTCATGCCCGTGCTTGTGTTAGACTGGGTCGCTTAGCATGCTATAGAATTAGCTCGTGATACGTGTAGATCATGTAAAAGTTATTTTTGCAGACTGATCTTTATCTTTATGCTCTTTTACTAATGTTAAAGACGCTTTCCGTGTGTCCAGACCAGTGTTGGGGTTAAATAATGAAACTTAAGGAATAAGATGGGAAGTGTGAAAGTTCATTCTTGACTTTGGAAATTACAGTTTGGCAAAAATAATCTCAAAACAAATTTCACTTACATTAGCTTTTTTCCAGAGTTCTCAGTCTTCATCATCCCCCAATGGTGGTTGAAAGTCTCGGAAGGAACTAGTAAGCTAATAGCTGGTTAGTACAATTATTTCTTCCCCTTTAACAAACATGTAGCAATATACATGAAGTAGATCATGTCAATTGTTGTTTTGAAATGGGTTTACTGATCATCAGATTGTGTTAGAATTAGCACTTGGCGGTACGTCTGCACTAAAATACTGGACTTTCACTACTACTGTTTTTTACACAAATGAAGCTATGACCGAAATTAACACACTAACTTGAGATAAGCTAGTCCTGACTGAGTGAAACAGTAATCTGAGTAAACCTCAACACTGCTCCAGAATGGGACATCATGCATATATGTTGTACAAGAATGTTTAGTTTTGTTAACGTTAATGTGGTTTGTCTTGACAATAACACCAATGTGTGTGTTGCCCCCAAACTGGACACACGGGTGTGTTGAAAATGACTCCACAGTGTCGTGTCTCTGTTTTCGGACTTGGGGCGAGTTAAGGAGGAAGGTCTGTCCGTGTACAGGCTCTGTGATACGGAGGTAGTCTGCTTCTGTTGAGGCCTACGCTGGGCAATACATGCATCACAGTCACGTTCAGGGTAACAATCAACACAAATACTAACACTACACTTCACTTGGTGTCAAAGCAATAAAGACAGTTTGTTATAGTTATATATATAGTTTCATTTGACAGAAAAGGTTTTAGCTAGCTTGCTGTGGTTAGATTCTGCCCCCAGATTTAGAGGCTGCAGAGCTGCAAAGTGGACAGATTTGTTTTGGGCATCCGGGGTTTTCCTTTCATTCGTTTAATGGCTGACAGCTGAAACACTTAAGGGCTTGGATGGACTGAATTATCAATTCAAAAGAAGAACAACTGTGTTAGAAAACATGCCGTTCACTCTGCATCTCTGTTGCTCTGACAGGAAGCTAACGTGACGCGTTGCTTGACAAATATTGTTAGCGAACAGTCGACGCCACGGCTTCATGTTAGCTGCTTATTCTAACAATACTTCTGGCTGCCGGGGCGATGTGTAGACGTGAGGAAGTAGTCCTTGCTTTGTTGAATATGTGTGTGTTTTCTTGGGAGTCGTTGCAGTAGTTAGCGCTGTTAGCTGTCTATGTCCGTAACGCTGTATAGAGAGGATTTTTAGCTTCAGGTTTGGAGAAGAGTAAAGGTGGGAGTTTTTATTTTATTCTTTGAATTCCCAAAACCAAAACTTCACTTCTGTGTTCACCAAAGCTTTAAAAAATGACCCCCAGTCCCTCCAAGCAGCCAAATCCAATAGATGTTTGTCAGTAGATGTAGAATAATTTAGCACTTTTTCTGCTGTTGTGTTGTTCATGGCTACGTTCTGACTTTATAAGTGCTTTAGTGGTTTTTAGACTGTAATACAAACACTAAATATCAAATAATGTTTGCCCCTGTTTTTATAACTATGTTTTTAGAGCTCTGCTTTATTTTTTGAGATTACAATACACAGACATGTAATGAGGGAATTAACAGAAGCTAAACTGAATTGCCCGTTGGCTGTCAATACATTACACACCCCTACCAATCACAGCCCTTCATTTATCATCTGCCAGTTACATCATAAAGTGAGCCACATAATATTTCAATCGATTACATGTTCTCGGTGGTCGATGGTAACGTCACGGTCGACGCGGTAGTCTTGCAAGGGTTAAGGCGGTGGTGATTGCGGTGGATTTAAGACGCCGGGATGCCGTCGTAGCACCAGCCAGCTTGTTGACACTGATGTTTCTTTGCTGTGTGTATGTGTGTGTGTGTGTGTGTGTGTGTGTGTGTTTTCTGTAAAGTTCCTGTTCCTGTATGGCAGCCATCCATCAGGTCCTGCCGCCATCCTCTTGGGAAAGAAAACATGGACAAACGTCCCAAAACCACAAAGACGTTAATTAAACAAGTCGGCGAAGGTTAGGAAGTTTGTCCGAGTATTCGGCCCCCTGTCCTTTTGTCTTCTCTCCCCCCGTTTGTGTAGTATTCGTTTGGTTGTACAAAAAGACGGCGTTGAGGATCGGGAGTCTGCCCCTTCCCTTCCTAGCAGACCCCGCCCATCCTGTTGTGTGTAATAATGATAACAATAATAATAAAAACGGCATGCAAAAGCGTTGTGGAGTTTGCATGATGGTGTTTTTTGTCCCCCACCCCCAACCTGCCCTCCATGTCGTGCACTTTACCGTTCATCGGACCTGTCTTTGGTTAGCACGTTAGCACGTTAGCTAACTACTTTACTCGTTCCTTAATCTGCATTCTCGATTTTTTTATCTTTAAAAAGTTGGCACTACATGTCAACAAGTGCTTTGTTTTGTAACATTGTTGGAACTGGATTTTTAACGAGGAGGCTAAATTTTCAAATACGCTGCCGTCGACTTCAGCCATTCTGCTCCCCCCCCCCCCCCCCCCCCCCCCCCCCCCCCCCCCCCCCCCCCCCCCCCCCCCCCCCCCCCCC
>NC_060151.1:31488176-31493840 GCF_021292245.1 Micropterus dolomieu
CCGCTAGGTTACACACCACCGTTATCAGCTGTTCCCTGTGTTTGTTTGCTTCCACGGATGCATTTGTGTTGTGTTTTTGTGGAGGAACTGTCCCCGCAAACGTTAATTATTGTTGGGCTAACCTCCAGTTGTCCCTCCGCCCGGTCTTGTATGTGTGCAGCATGCCTCCCGTCCTCTTCAGTGACACAAGATTGGTGCATAAATGCGTGAATGTGTGTGTGTTTTGGAGCAGCACAAGTTTTGTTGTGATGTGCAAAGCATCCAATCGCAGGTCCGTGGATCGCAGCCGTTCGATGAATTTTGAACTTTGTTTTTTGAAAATTGTGACCAATGGGACGAGATCAGACACATTTCCGGACGCCATGATCACTGTTATTGTTATATTTATTAAAATTTAAACCAAAGCATTTTTTGCCCTCCCCCTCATGTGTTCTCAAAATGTTCGCCGCTAATATCAAAGAGCACAATGCGAGTAAAGTTTACACTGAGATGTTTGTCACAAATGGTGAAAAAATATATAATAAAAAACATTAAATGCTACCATAACTTTAAAAACAAAAGCCCAGCCCCACCCCTGCCCACCACCAGCCCTCACTGCATGTTGGTCTGTCCGCCAATCAAACCCACAAAGCTTTCCAACAGTAATCTCACGCCACCACAACGATGTCTGCCTCCACACCCCACTTTCCTTTTCACCTGTAGATGTTAGCTTGTGATCTGATAAGTGGAAAAATATGACGCATAATCATCCGTGATAAAAATTTGCATATGTACGCTTCTCCTCCACTTGAGGCATATACAGAGACAACGGTGGTGCTTTCTTATTCTATTTATTAATTGCTGTTATTCTTGTTATTTTGGTTTCATTTTCTGTACCTCTTGTTTATCAGTCTCTGTGTTCACACTACAGGATGGATGCTTCCCTGCGGGTTTTAAGGTTTTGCTAGCCGGTCAGCCACAAAGGATTTTGTTTAAAGGCTTAAAGGCTTAAAGCCAACCAACCAACGCCTCTTTTATTGCAACCCCTCTCTACATTGTTTGTGTTTAGCTGTGCAAATGACAATAATTACGATGAAACAGTGCTAGCTAACACTGCTTTGTTGTAATTGTGCTCATCGGGATCACCACGACTGCAGCGTCTGTTACTTTCTTTAACTCATTAACTGCACTCTACTCCGTTTATTTTGCCCTAACTATAATATTACATTAACTGTTCTGGCAGCTGCGTTAGCGGTTAGCGGAACATTTGCGAGCTAGCAAGTCCCCGTAAACCTACAGCGAGCATTTTCCTGTGTGTGAGAACAGACTGCAACCTTGTCAACTGAACTCACATATATAGGGAAGAATATATATATATAAATCTTACACCAACATACTGCATTTCTATAACTGTATTATGTGGCTGTGTAGCCATCACTGCTTCTGTTGGCTGTGTACAGTTTTTGTCAGAGTGGGGTACAGAAAGCAGGAAAAAATCATCCGGACAGAGTTTGGGTGCGACACCAAGACTCCAAAGATTGACTTACCGTTAGCCGTTAGCCATTAGCCTGTGTGTGGCGTATTGTTTCACAAAAGTATTGAAAAATGACTTGTAGTTCCTGTAATTTGAGGTTATTTTAACACACAAAACTGTGTGTGTGTGTGTATGTGGGCACAATACGCTCTATTATTTCTAAAAATTACTTTGTCAGTGTCAACCAGCAGCACAGCGTCTGCAGACACCAGGTTCAAAGTTAATCGTGCTTTTTTGTTCCTCCGCTGTCGGACGATTAAACTCTTCTCTACGATGATTTTTGTCTTCCTGAAAGAATTTTCAAAAACCAAAACCCTGTTCAGTGCCCTGCTCTGGATGATGCTAAAATGAAAATGTTTGTTTAATTGTGGCTTCATGCTGCTCTTGTCGGCAATAGCAGCTGCAATTTGATATGAACAGTTTTTGTTGGTTTTTTTTATGTGAAGCTCCACCCATATGTCTTTCTGCTCTCTTCATCGTACGAGACAGTATTTCAGTTTGTATCAGTGTTTTTTTCCCTAGTGGGAGGGGTGGGAGGAGTCAGAGGGAGGGGCCAACAAGACAGACCACACCCACCCGGTCTCTGCCATAGCAAGTAGGAAAGACACTTAAATAACATTATCATTATTATTGTTATTATTATTATTATTACCATAAATGACAGATAAAAATGCAGTAAAACATTTGCAAAAACCCAGAAGAAGAACGAACGGCTTCACACAAAGTGATCAAACAAACATAAAAAAGGGAGGTTATGACGATTCTATAATAGCAATGATTTAAAGAAGTACAAAAGGAGTTATGTTATCATAAGTAATAGTAGTTATATTGAATATTGAATGCTCGCAATTTTGTCAAACTGAAACTGGATTCTTTGTGTTATGTAATTATTGTAAATAACTTCAAAGAGAGAAAAAATGACTTGCATGTCTATGTATAAATCTACTGAGATATCTATTCCCGTCAAAGTTGACAAGTAGTTCGATCTCTGTCCTTTTTTGCCTCTTTCGCTTCCCCCTCAAACGTCGCCCGTCCTCACCTCCGCCCCTCCTGTCTCCACAGTCCTTTTGTTCTTTCTCCGTGGGTGAGAGACAATGAACAGAGAGGAAGAGAAACGTAGCTTCGAGCGTCCTCGTCCGTCATGCTCAGTTCAGAAGCTGTGTTTACACCAGCCTGCCCAAATCACACTTTCACACGTGTGGAAGAAAAATGTATGACAGTGTTTTTCACTGCCGTGCCTTTTTGTTTTTTGGTCTCTTCATTTCTGTCTGAAACACTTCTGACAAATCCATTTAGAAGGAAATGTAAAGATCTCGTGTGTCGGCAGGTATTAAAATCGACAAATCTTTGCCTTTGTGGGTGTAAACGCGGCCACAACCACACCTCCGCCCATCACCCCAGTTCCAGAGGCTCCACCCACTGGCTCCTCTGATGAAAGTGCTTCCCTCCATATTAGGAAAATTAACCCCGCCTCCAGGGCTTTCCAAGCCACGGCCCATGATCACTTCGGAAGCCCTGTTAGCGGGTTTCCGAACTCTCTCTCTCTCTGTCGGACGTTGTCTCTCAACCACAGCTAGCTAGCCAAACTACATACCTAAAACCTGGTCTCTTCACCTGCCTGTTCCCCCAGAGTGTAGCCTACACTCAGTCCTGAAAAACCCTGACGTGCTCCACAAGTTAGTAGCCAGATCATGAGATGCAAGTGCCCACATACTCTAACTGCGCTAACATCCGCCTGCTAGACTGCTAACAGTTTGATTGGCATAAGCAGCTCCAAGATGGCGCCAAATTTGAATATCGGTGGCAAAGAAGTGCCACAGAGCCACGCTGCTTATACCTGTCAAGCCTGTCGGACAAAACAATCCCACCATTACAATTTATTGGGTCAGTTGAGTAGTAAATCAGTAAAAACGCACATCCATCAGCTACTGCAGAGCCTTTGGCTATAATGAACGTAAGACACACAAGATGGGATTTCTAACTGATCTTCTCCTTGGTCTTCATGTTAACAGCAACCAAACCACAATCTGACCCTGTCGGTGCAACAACGGACAGATCTGAGGACGGTTCCCCAAAAGCAGTTTTTAACATGATCTCGGTCCCGTTGTCAGTCTATGGGGTGAGATCAGAAGCCTTAAAATGCTTTTGGAAAATGAGGCCCAAGCCAGTTTTAAAAATCACGTAATGTGTTTCTGCATCCACTCAGCCGTCCTGACGTACCTCAAAACGCCACCACAGTCTTCCTTCTATGTTACATCTCTGGTTCCTCATCCGGTTCCTGGAGGTCTTAGCATCAGTTTCTCAAAGGTGTCGAGGCACAAGAGACCACTCGAAGGTCATACAGACATTTGAATCTCGAAGTCTTTGCGACAAACAGATTTAAGCTACTTGTGGATCTCTGAAAGGGAAACAATCTTTGTGGTTTTACCTGGTCAGACTCACAATAGTAGCTCAGGTCTGTCTGAATGTAGTCCGAGTGCAGCTTTACGCCTTCGACGCGGTTTGAGGAACACGGCCGTCTCAGAGTCGCCACCTAATTACGGGCCCCGTCTCTAGCCTCACACAGGCCTACCGTAACAAAGCGTGCAATATACAGAGAAACAAGGGCTTTCTTTATCATGCAGAGGCGTTCGGGCCCGGCCGGTACACTCAGACCTCCTGCAGGAACTCCTTTGACGAAATCACCCATTTTAGATGCCATAAACACGGGACCTTCTGGAGCGTCAGTAAGACTCTAGAAGAAGGACAAACCCCTATGTTTTTTAGTGCACATGGACAAATAAAGAAAGAAGCTATATATCGGGGGAAATGGCAGGCGAGAGACTGAAAATATTTCCTAAAATTTAAAAAACGACTAAACAAAAAGAGGACAGAGCCATCGCAATTCACACGCAACTTTGACCGGAAATGCAACTTGTGTCCCGTTTTTTTTGTGTGTGTGTATGTGTGCGTAGCGTAATGTAAAAGCGATCTGTCCCCCCCTCCCCTCCCCTCTCAGCCCTCCCCCTCTAAAACCCCCTGCCGACCCCCCACCCTCACCTCCAACCCTGTCTCCCCCCTCCTCCCCCTCTCTCGTACTGCTGTTGGCTGTTCTGTTTAGTTCATGTGACGTGCCAGTATTCCCCTCCACCCTACTTTACCCTTTTGCCCCTCCCCCCCCTCCCCCACCACCCCCACTATCTCCCCCCTTCTCTCTCTCTCTCTTGCTCTCTCTCTCCTCCCTCCCCCTCTTCTCTCTCTCTTCATGGATCTTTAAGATGACAACTCTATGCAGATGCTGTCTTTTATAAGTGTGTCAAAATTTTAATTTAAAATAAAAACTTTAAAAAAACAAACCCTGACAGACATATTGAAATGATAACAAAAAATGAATAAAGAAAAGGATTGTTCAGTGTACTCTTGATGCCTGATGGGATCTTTATTGCTTTGTGTCTTGTTAATCACTCTCACTTTATCTTTACTTTTCTCCAGCTAATTCTAGTTTTGAGAAACTCTCAGTACAACAGGTCATACTCACCGCTCTGTTGTTATTTATTAATTTATTGTTGTTTATTTATCAGCAATTTATATCTATTTATTCATTCTGTGAATGTTTAACATTAAAAGCCTTCCAGAGAAAAAGAAGGAAATCGGCCATCAGAAAGGCTTTAAATTTGAAATTGCAGATTTTGTTAGCTGTATCCCATAAAACAGATTTCAGACATGGAATATTTAACACACAGTAACATACAGTATCTCACAAAAGTGAGAACACCCCTCACTTGTTTGTAAATATCTGATTATGTTTTCATGTGACAACACTGAAGAAATGACACTACAGTTTAAAGTAGTGAGCGCGCAGCTTGTATAACAGTGTAAAGTAGTGAGCGTGCAGCTTGTATAACAGTGTAAAGTAGTGAGCGTGCAGCTTGTATAACAGTGTAAAGTAGTGAGCGAGCAGCTTGTATAACAGTTTAAAGTAGTGAGCGCGCAGCTTGTATAACAGTGTAAAGTAGTGAGCGTGCAGCTTGTATAACAGTGTAAAGTAGTGAGCGAGCAGCTTGTATAACAGTGTAAAGTAGTGAGCGCGCAGCTTGTATAACAGTGTAAAGTAGTGAGCGTGCAGCTTGTATAACAGTGTAAAGTAGTGAGCGAGCAGCTTGTATAACAGT
>NC_060151.1:31493941-31494466 GCF_021292245.1 Micropterus dolomieu
TAAAGTAGTGAGCGCGCAGCTTGTATAACAGTGTAAAGTAGTGAGCGCGCAGCTTGTATAACAGTGTAAAGTAGTGAGCGAGCAGCTTGTATAACAGTTTAAAGTAGTGAGCGCGCAGCTTGTATAACAGTGTAAAGTAGTGAGCGCGCAGCTTGTATAACAGTGTAAAGTAGTGAGCGCGCAGCTTGTATAACAGTGTAAAGCAGTGAGCGGGCAGCTTGTATAACAGTGTAAAGTAGTGAGCGGGCAGCTTGTATAACAGTGTAAAGTAGTGAGTGAGCGTGCAGCTTGTATAACAGTGTAAAGTAGTGAGTAGTGAGTGAGCGTGCAGCTTGTATAACAGTGTAAAGTAGTGAGCGTGCAGCTTGTATAACAGTGTAAAGTAGTGAGCGTACAGCTTGTATAACAGTGTAAAGTAGTGAGCGTGCAGCTTGTATAACAGTGTAAAGTAGCGAGCGTACAGCTTGTATAACAGTGTAAAGTAGTGAGCGTACAGCTTGTATAACAGTGTAAAGTAGTGAGCGT
>NC_060151.1:31494566-31507367 GCF_021292245.1 Micropterus dolomieu
AGTGTAAAGTAGTGAGCGTGCAGCTTGTATAACAGTGGAAGGTAGTGAGCGTACAGCTTGTATAAGAGTGTAAAGTAGCGAGCGTGCAGCTTGTATAAGAGTGTAAAGTAGCGAGCGTACAGCTTGTATAAGAGTGTAAAGTAGCGAGCGTGCAGCTTGTATAACAGTGTAAAGTAGTGAGCGTACAGCTTGTATAACAGTGTAAAGTAGCGAGCGTACAGCTTGTATAACAGTGTAAAGTAGTGAGCGTACAAAGTAGTGAGCGTACAGCTTGTATAACAGTGTAAAGTAGTGAGCGTACAGCTTGTATAACAGTGTAAAGTAGTGAGTGTACAGCTAGTTTAAAGTAGTGAGCGTACAGCTTGTATAACAGTGTAAAGTAGTGAGCATACAGCTTGTATAACAGTGTAAAGTAGTGAGCGGGCAGCTTGTATAACAGTGTAAAGTAGTGAGTGAGCGTGCAGCTTGTATAACAGTGTAAAGTAGTGAGCGTACAGCTTGTATAACAGTGTAAAGTAGTGAGCGTACAGCTTGTATAACAGTGTAAAGTAGCGAGCGTGCAGCTTGTATAACAGTGTAAAGTAGCGAGCGTACAGCTTGTATAACAGTGTAAAGTAGCGAGCGAACAGCTTGTATAAGAGTGTAAAGTAGTGAGCGTACAGCTTGTATAACAGTGTAAAGTAGTGAGCGTACAGCTTGTATAAGAGTGTAAAGTAGTGAGCGTGCAGCTTGTATAACAGTGTAAAGTAGTGAGCGTGCAGCTTGTATAACAGTGTAAAGTAGTGAGCGTGCAGCTTGTATAACAGTGTAAAGTAGTGAGCGTACAGCTTGTATAAGAGTGTAAAGTAGTGAGCGTGCAGCTTGTATAACAGTGTAAAGTAGTGAGCGTGCAGCTTGTATAACAGTGTAAAGTAGTGAGCGTGCAGCTTGTATAACAGTGTAAATTTGCTGTCCCCTCAAAATAACACATCACACAGCCGCTAAACCGCTGACAACTAAAGTGAGGACACCCCTCAGTGAAAATGTCCTAATTGGGCCCAAAGTGTCAATATTTTGTGGGGCCACCATTATTTTCCAGCGCTGCTTTAACCCTCCTGGGCCTGGAGTTCACCAGAGCTTCACAGGTTGGCTCTGGAGTCCTCTTCCTCTCCTCCATGACGACATCACGGAGCTGGTGGATGTTAGAGACCTTGAGCTCCTCCACCTTCTGTTGGAGGAGCCTCACAGATGCTCAATAGGTTCAGGTCTGGAGACATGCTCGGCCAGTCTGTCACCTTTACCCTCAGCTTCTTTAGCGAGGCAGTGGTCGTCTCGGAGGTGTGTTTGGGGTCGTTATCATGTTGGAATACTGCCCTGCGGCCCGGTCTCAGAAGGGAGGGGATCCTGCTCTGCTTCAGTATGTTTCTGTCAAATAAACAGGAGGAAATAGTGCATTTGTTGGGGACTATTTTCAGCGGCGGATGAATCCACATGTGGTGCTCTAGTGAGTTTTTGGGCCAGCAGGATGGTGTATTTGGGACTGATTTAGAATAAGCTACAGTGCTTCCAGGAATTTACCAATTAATGTTTTATTAAAAACTGTAGAGGACAATAAGAACCATCAAGAAGAAGAAAATGCGCAGGAAGCGATGCGATGATGTTCTGAGAGCCTGACATTTTAGATTTAGTGATTTTTTGCAACAAACCATTTCTCACTGTCAGCTGCTTGTCAGTTGACACTCTCGTTAACATCAGTTCATCACAAGTAGATATAAATACATGTATTCTACAGTTATTTGTTTTGTATATAAAAGGTCATACAGAGGTTATGATATAGAGGTACAATGACAATACATCATCTAACCAAACAGCACAGAGTCTACTGCTATGTCTCTACAAGTCCCTTTATGCTGCGCCATTTTGCATCCCCAACTAAAATTAACCTGATTATTTGGACCATGTGAATGCCGACGCAGATAAATCTAAAACTAATTTGACATTTTTTCTAATCAAATTAAACCAGGAGGAAAATGTTCTTTAAACAGACACTGCTTAACAACTTTTAACTTAACCCCTAAATCGAGGCTGTCAGGAATGAACGTAAGCATAATGCATTCAACAAAGACTCATCTCATAATTACCAGATAAAGATATGGAAACGTTTTCTCGTTCACATTATTATGAGAATTTTGACTGTTTTTCACAGATCTCTGGAGATGCAGATCTCATAATTTAAATATTGTTCTCATAATTACTAATTCCGAGAATTTTGTATGATATATCCAAGGAAGGTTAATATCAAGGGCAACTGGACTTTGTTGAAAATACTCAAAGACGTTTCAACTCTCATCCAAGAGGCTTCTTCAGTTCTGACTGACTGGCAGGGACTCCCAGCTATTTAACCTCTGTGGGGTCGTTATCGAAGTGATGGATACCGCCCGGTTCGTCAGTGCTCCTGGCTGTTGTAACGACCGTCGTTGTGGTGGTTAGAGTCACCTGAAGCCAAGTTTAAACGACTGTTGTTAGCATTGACACATGAGGTCACATGTGAGTATTTGTTTTACTGGGAAGAGATGAAAGGACAGCATTGTAGGTGGGGGATAAGTGGTGTCTCAGACCTCCTCTGTTCAGTGACGGTCTCTCTATTCTGGTGTAAATGGCATCTTTCACTCCTCTTTCGAACCATCTGTCCTCCCAGTGGTTCATCTCTCCCCAGGACACTAAACACTCACATTTGGCCTCAGGTGACTTCAACGACCACAACTTCCTGCCAGTCAGTCAGAATTGAAGAAGCCAACGTGTTCTCATCTCGCTTCAAATACCGACGCTTTGAGAAAGCCTGAAAAGTACCCTTCAGCATTTGTACAAGACGCGTTTTTAATATGTGGTATCGATGCAGTTTGGTAAGGTTTAGGAAAAGATCATGGTTTTGGTTAGGTTTAGGCACCAAAACTATGGTTGTTTGGCGAGTGTGTTACTTGAAAGCCCAGTGCATTTCATACGGACGCTGAAAGATACCTTGTGTTTCAAATACGAACAATTTGTCAGGCTTTCTCAAAGCATCGGTATTTGACGCCCTGGGATGAGACCAGGCTCGAAGTAGCCTATTGGATGAGAGGCGAAACGTCTTCAAGTATCTTCAACCAAGTCCAGTTGCCCTTGATTTTAACCTTCCTTGGATACCTAAGACCTGGATGACTCAGAAGCTTCACAGATATTGTGCTGGAGATAGTATAACTTTTTGATTCTCATAGTTGCGAAGAGTATGAGAAAACATTGTCATATTTACAAAATACATTATTTAGAAAGGAGACAAAATGGCTGTCACAATGACCTGCAGTTGTATGTCACTTTTTTTGGAGAACTCTTTATAATTTCATCTGATAAACTAGATCTGAAGTGTAGAAACAACACTGAACTATGACCCTCAACCCACACATCATGTAAGTATTTTAGAGCTGAAAGCGTTTCGTTTGAGTGAAATCAGCTGCAGATTGTACCAAGTAAGCAAAAGCATCATCACATCATTACTTTTATAAATTCTACTTCTTTTTAGTTTGTACCACAACCCTTTAAACTATCTATATATGTGAGCTGTCAGGCACAGAGTCAGAAAATACAGGTGTCCTAAAAACCAACTGAGTACAAGACGGTGAAGAAGACGGAGGCAGGATAAATCCGTGATGTTAGAAACTCTCCTGATGAGGAACGTTGCTGGTCAACAGGCCGCTGTCAGACGAACCTGAAGTCTGTATTTGGTGAGTTTCTTCAGAGACAAAGCTACATGGCTCCCGACATCAGCTTTGTTCATGAAAGAAATCCATGATAAATGAAGTCTGTGAGAGATCCGATGAGAACGTCACAAGAGTCCCAGTTTTTTGGTCGTCTTGTAGAACAGCTGGTTATGGAAGTCTATTTCCACATTTTGAAGAACAAATCCACCAACTAAGTTTTTCTTTCATTGTTAAGTGTTAGGTTTTTCTCATAATAATGACTTCCACTCTCAGAGTTTGGAGAAACTTTCTAATACTTGTGAGATAAAGTATCTATAAATTATGAAATGACTAATAGATACTATCTCGCAGATAATAGGATGTTTCTTCAAGTACTGAGTTAGTATGACTGAGTACCTCATAATTAAAATAAGCTTCTCGTGATTATGAGATAGTATCTACCAACTATGAGAAACTTTCTCATAAAGAAGAGAAACTTATTTTTTCAGTTTTAGATGCCAAGTCAAAATGATGAGATACAATCTCATCATTCAGATTCTCAGATGTTTCTCATTATGACAGAGTTTGTAATAACTATGAGTATCTCACCCTCGGTAGCTCATAATTATGAGAAGGTTTCTCATAATTATTACATACGATTTCATCATAAATAGAACAAAGTGATAATTAGTTTCTTGAGATAATATCTCATCATAATTATTATCATAATTATGACTCTGAATCTTATAACTGTGAGGTTTCTCATGAAATATCATAGCAAATTTTGTCAGAATCATAAAATAGCGGTCATAGATTGCCATAAATATGAGTTTCTCATTATTACTAGATAATATCTAATGATTAAGAAACTGAATTGTGTTTTTCATTATAAATGTTCCTCATACTTGCTACATGAGATTGCACCTCATAGATTTGACTATTTATTTTCTCATAAAAAGGATCATAAATTATGAGATAAAGAGTATATATAAAGAGTTTGTAATAACTATCTCATACTCTGTATCTTATAATTATGAGAAAGTTTCTCATCATAAATAAAACTTGTCATTATTATGTATCTCATTATTATCTCATAATAATGAGATACTTCAAGTTTGACTCAGTATAATTATGAAAAGGTTTCTAATATCATAGCAATGAGGAATTCAACTATAATCGCAACATAGTAGGCATAATTACTAGATAATATCTACTGATTAAGAAACTCAGTTGCGTCATAATTATGATGCCGTTTCTCATATTTATGAGAGTTTGTCATAATTAGCTCCTGCAGTTCATCCAGGAGGCAGTTTCAAAGTGTTCTACAAATACTGAAACTTTACAACTTTACAATTACAGGACATATTTAAGTTTTTTTTATATTTACAAGATTCAGAAACACTTAATAGTGAATAAAAAACATATGATAGTTTTTTTCCCCACATGACATAAATGGACTTCCGTGTTGATGGTTTGATTTTGGTGTTGAAGTTAAAAACAGTCTGAGTGTTGAGGTTCTGACCTCGACAGTCCTTCGGAGGATGATGATGATTCCCGTCAGGGCAGCTAAGTTCACAGTTCCTTTGCTGACCTGAAGGCGTCCAAACACCCATGAAACTACATTTTCCCAGTTTTTTCTCTGCTTTACGTCTGTACGTTATGAGTCTTAAATGCTAACAGAAGAAGAGGAAGGAACACTGTTTATCCTCCGTAGTGTAAAAAACAGAATCTCCTCATGTTTGTCCATGTCGACGTCCTCTGTTCATCTTCGCCTTCTTCCTCCACTTCAGAGTTTGTTAGAAGTTAACGTTTTAAGTTTCAGTCTGAAGAGACGCTGTGAAGTCTTACAGTCTGTCAGAGGAAAGAGAGTTTATATGAATGAAATGAGCTGTTGTTTTCACTCAAAGATCATCTAAAAAAAAGAATCCTTGCTTTCATTTCCTCTATTTTCCCTCTGGACAAGTTTTACAAAGGCCCTGTCTTCACCTGGCCTTCACATGTGATCTGTATCTGGACATGTTTTCTGATAAATATCATCTGATCTATGCTTCTTTGCATTTACAGCTGCTGAGATCTGAATGGTCTCGCTCCAGACAGCGTGACGCCGAGGAAAAAGACGCTTCCACGGGCTTAAAATGTTTCTGCTTCTTGACTCTACAACAACAACACTCTTCGCTTCGTTCAATGACGTGAAACCAGAGCATAAAACAGAAAATCAGGATTACATGAGAGGAACAAATAGGAGCTAGTACACCAAGATTAGAGGAAGAGGTAGTGGAAACAACAGAAGACCCATCATCCACTCTGACGTCTTTAAACCTAAAATATATCCCAATAGATAAAGTCTGATATCTACTAAAACACTCGGCGAGCTCAGTTCATCAGGAGGAAGTGACGACAACGACGACGCAATATGCCGCTTCACTCAGAGTGTAAAAGTGTTCAGACCCGTTCAGCTAAGCCTCCGAGTGCCGTTCATCATCGACGGAGAGAAACTCAGAGAGCTTCACAAAGTCAGAGAAAAAATACGCACATTTAAGTTTCCATGAAGAGAAGAGCTTCAGCTTCCAGGTTTCCTGCTCATGAAAGGATCTGAATCATGTAAGAAACTGAATAACTCACTGAAAACCTAAATAACTGCTAAAACACATCATGTTGAAATTTAATTCCAAAATTCGTTCGTCAACCATCAATCTGAATTTATGTGGTTTGGACTTAAAACTATATGTTGTTTGTGCAGCACGTTATGACGACCCATATTTACTTTTATTGTGGCAACGACCTCTAGTGGTAATATGACGGTAGCAAAGGAGGACGTCGGGTGACGTATTATAAATAGGCAGGGAGTCCGCATAAGGAGGTAGGACGGGGTGGTTGGATGGCTGAAAACTGGACTTACTTAGGAGAACAGTTTTAACTGACTTGTGTCACGTGACTTATATAATGTACTTATTTTAACCCAAACCACAATGTTTTTCATAAAAGTAACCAAAGTGTGACCGTTTCACAACATTAGTGGTAACGCTCGTTCACAGTGTTTAATGCTCATATGTGTCGTTTTGGGATGGATAAAACGATATATGCTGTCGTTTAGGTTGGGGGACTTGTTGATAAAAAACGATGATGATAAAACTATAATATCTATTCAAACTGCTACATTTAGTTTCTATATATTTATTTGTTGATTTAATATCCGAGACGTTGCCACTGCTGTAAATGCACCAGAGTTACACATCATCCTGAAAAAACAACATGACATCACTGAAATCCGTTATTAGCACATAGGGCAATAACACGACTCGGATCAAAACATTCAAGTAAATAAACTCTAGTTTATCAGATTCAGACGCCAAAATTCAAGGTAAAAGCTGAATATCAAAACTGAATGGAACTGATCAGAACGTCACCCGATCCAAAAAAGAGAGACTTATACTGTAGTCGTGAAAGTGATTGGAAGTTTGAATAACTGACCCTTGTTTTCTGATAAATTGTGTTTTTGTCTGTCTCTAAATACCCATGAGCCTCAGCTGCTGTTGCTATGGAGATAAACCATCAATCAGAGAGAATTTTAAATGCAATGAGAATGAATCGCGTTGAAATAATCAGTTTTCCAAACGCAATTTACATTTAGCTTGTTGTTATTGAACACACAGCAGTATATGAAGCTCTGTGATTTACTGTTTGACAGTGAAATGCACCATGGGAGTCGCAGTTGACTTTGTCTTTTGTTCACAGAACCAGATATTTTCGAACTTCTTTTGTTTCACATCAGGAACCAGGAAAAACCTCGAAGAGGGGAACTTAAAACTGATAAATTCAGACTGATGGTTTTCAGGTGAAATATCTCAGTGATATAATGATATCAGGTGTTCAGTCACTGATAAAATTTAAACCCGAACCCACAGACCAAAACCTCCACATGGTGTTCCTCAGGAGACCACGCGGTCCGGGGAAGTCTGTTTCAGAAAGACCAGTGAGGTTTAGATTTAGATGAAAGGTCTGGAGGTGACGGTGAGGAAGGCGGATGACCTCCCTCTGGACAGTGGCGGACCCCTCCAGTGCACCTTCATGTGGTGCCTCAGGTTGGACCGGGACGAGAAGCGCTTGTCACACTGCTGGCAGGAGAACGGCTTCTCCTTGGTGTGGATGCGGCGGTGGCAGATAAGCGCCGTGGACACCCGGAAGGACTTTCCGCAGTCTGGGCACCGGTAGCGCTTGGGCTCGGTGTGGATCCGTCTGTGGTTCTTGAGGGACATCAGGTTGGGGAACTCCTTCTGGCAGTGGTTGCAGAAGTAGGTCCCGGTCTTGTGGCTGTTCTTGTGGTTGAGCAGGGAGCTGGCGTGGCGGTAAGACCGCCCACACTGACTGCAGACGAAGCTCCTGGAGCTGCTGGTCGAACCCCCCGAACTCAGATCTGAGAGGAGACAAAGACCAGGGTTTTAGTTCACATTAACGCCACGAGGTGGACTGTGCAACAAGCAGATTCAGACCTCAAAGAGCTGAGGAGGTCCCGCACTGCCGGGACACGTTAGTGATGGCAGCGTCTAAATATATCGCTCCCCCGTAAACCAACGTCCAGCTGCAGACCTCCAGTCAGACGGTCCAGTTTGTTCAGCCATCCTCACCAGAAAAATGGACGTGTAGGTCGATTATTATCCAGCTTCTTACGACCCATGTTTAGGCTTTTAGCTGCCTCTAGTGGCCGCACGGCGGTAGCATTGTAGGAAATCAGAAGACGGATTATTAGTGTTGTAGTCAAGACCGCCAAAACCGAGACCAAGTCAATACAGAGACCAGAACTTATTGAGACCGAGACAAGACCAAGACTTTTAGGGTCTGAAACCAAGTCGAGACCAAGACCAGAACCTATTGAAACCGAGACAAGACCAAGACTTTTAGGGGCTGAGACCAAGTCGAGACCAAGACCAGAACTTATTGAGACCGAGACAAGACCAAGACTTTTAGGGGCTGAGACCAAGTCGAGACCAAGACCAGAACTTATTGAGACCGAGACAAGACCAAGACTTTTAGGGGCTGAGAACAAGGCAAGACCAAGACCAGAACTTATTGAGACCGAGACAAGACCAAGACTTTTAGGGGCTGAGACCAAGTCGAGACCAAGACCAGAACTTATTGAGACCGAGACAAGACCAAGACTTTTAGGGGCTGAGAACAAGTCGAGACCAAGACCAGAACTTATTGAAACCGAGACAAGACCAAGACTTTTAGGGGCTGAGACCAAGTCGAGACCAAGACCAGTTTCCCACATTACATGACACACAATAAAATGTGGAACGAGATCACAGGTACTTCTTCCACATTCCCATTAAAACACCCACGTACAAACACTAAGGGCTGAAATCAACTCCTTCTCCATAGTTACCATTGCGGGGAAGGGAGAGTCGTTACGTTAACAACACATTTTTAATTAATTGTTGCATTTGAAGCAACACGTTTTACATCCAACCAAATTTTGGATGTTAACAAATAAATCAGACGATGCAAAAGCAATTTATTGATATTCCCAAAGTTATGGTCTTGACTGGTCTTGAAATAAAATCCAGAGTCTTGAATGTCTGAGACCGAGACAAGACCGAGTACAAATGTGGTCGAGTCCGAGACAAGAAGACCATCAAAAAGTGGTCTTGAGACCAAGACCGGTCTCTACAAGACTACAACAGTACGGATTATAAAGGTAGGATGGGTCAAACTCAGGACTTTCACACAAGTTTGTCACTGAGTGCTGCAGCTCCATAACAACTTCTAACTAGATCTGTATCTGATGACTGCAAACAAACAAAAACTGTCTCATTATTACAAGAAAAACTTGTAATCGATGAGTTCTGGATCTCCGTTACCAAAAGTAAATCTCATAATTAACAAGATTCTCATAACAGCAAAAAACTGTTTTGACAAAATCTGTATTTATTTGTAATTATGAGAAAACTAAATCTGTACGTCAAAAAAATCTTTCTCATCCATATCACATTAATTACAGATCTCGTAACTAAGATAGTAAGTTACAGTTACAAGGTCCTGATGTCAAAATAGCACTGAAGAACAAACAGCAAAGGGTCAAAGGTCAGCTCCATTTCTCTCAGCATGACAAGACATAAACTGTCGATTTCATGTTTCTTAAAAACATTAAACATCTAAAGAAAAAAGGGGCGTCTGCAGCCACGAAGCAGCTTTTCAGAATAAAACAATGACTTATTAATGAGCGTCTCACTTTACAACCAAAATCACAATAAAGTGATTATTTTGACACAGTTTGGCTCCCAAGAGGCCGTCGGCTGCTCGGATCTGAGCTGCGTGACGAAAGGATTTTCATTTACAGACTGTCTGACAAATCTGCCATGAAGGGTTATTACACACAGATGACACGGTCGACATCACATAATCGATGTAAAATCTGATACAGACAAAATAAAAAGGCAGTTTGACACTATACCAACTGGCAGCCATTTTGTGCCAACAAAGCATTAGGACCTGTTTTGTTTAATTAGCAAAGATCATTTCCAAATAATAATACAAATTAGCTCTTTATTGTTGATTAGCAACAAAGTCAATGTTTGATGTTGATCAGTCAGCAGTTTCACATCTTCCTCAAACACAAACCTTCATCTTCAGGATAAAAACACATGCACAGAGGACAGGACAGTAAAGTGCAGGTTTTTATGAATGGAGTTTGGTTTAGACACATGTTACTGTAGAAAGCCGGTTTGTTTCAGGTTAGTAATTATCCAAATGTTTTCAAAAGGTTTACATTAAACATTGCAGATACACATGGCATGACTGACAGGTGGTTTTAAAATCCCACAGATGGATTTGATTATATCTTTAACAAAATTTTGTTCCTGATTGTAAAAAACTTACAAAGATGCACTTTTAAAAGTTATGAACTTTATGATGAACAAAATATGTAAATGTCTAAATTATATGTTAGAATAAAATAATATTTTCAGATTTAGCACCAGACACAAGAAGAAAAACACTGGTACACACTTTTTGGACCACATTATTTCAACCAGAGTACTTTAGTTTCTCTTAAATAAAACATTAAGTCCAACATTTAGTTGTCAGATAAGACGCACGCCGTGACTGGATACTGGAGTCATGAGTTGTGGGTGAGATTGTTTTTTACAAGCCACCGAAACAAACGTTTCCACATGTTTTATTTATTCAATTAACTGTTCAGTTTTTTTCTCTACATGAAGGTCGAAATGCTGACATGAGGCCAGGACACACTATAGTTCTGATTTCCCTTAGATTTCATTGAAATTTATCACCAGCAGCTGGATTTTCAGACTGTTCTCATTTCCCCCCAAAAAAGCTTTGCTTTGACACGTATTTCGGTGTCTGGTACCAACGCACATGGCAAGCGATAGCGCCATAGTTCAACGCTAAAAGTAGGCCTAGTATAAATAACAGAAAAGTCAAAGTAAGGAGTTGGTTTGGGTGGACAGGTGAGACAAAACCGTTAAAACCGGTGTTTGTTTCCCATATGAAACAAAAAGATTCACTGATTTAGTTTTGTGATATTACGTAAGTAGCGGAACTGAACTTACCATGATCTTTCCTAACCCTAACCAGCAGTTTTTGTGCCTCAACCTAACGACGTAACCAAACTGTGACGTTGCACAACATTAACCACTAGTTTTATTTTCAAAGTCTAACCAGACGTTGCATATTTGTTGTTCCTAACTTGACCCTACACGTACAAAAACAACATTAAAGGAGACCTGTTATGCTTTCCACATTTTACGACTTATCTACAATGTTACAATGTATGTAAATGTATTCAAAGTATTTAAAGAGGTGGTATTCTGCTCATTTTCAGGTTCAAAATCTTATTTAGAGGTTGTACCAGAACAGGTTTACATGGTTTATTTTTCTCATACTGCACATTGCTGCAGCTCCTCTTTTCACCCTGTGTTGTACGCTCCGCTCTTGAGCTACAGAGTGATGCATCTTACTTGTACAAAATCTTTGTTGGGAGTTGCACATGCGCAGTTCCCAGGTAAGGAATACTAGCCAATCAGAAGCAGAGAAGGGCGGGTCGTAAGAAACAAGGTAGTGTGATCCAAATCAAAGCCGCTTCAGACTGAGACCGTAACCTAGCAGATGGTAGAAGTTACTCACAAGTCCACAACATCATTGTTCCACATCTTCCCATAAACCACTACAAAAAATCCCCATATTTCAACTCAATTTTACATAAAAATTGGCCAAACAATTTGAACGTTTGCTCAGTAGCTTTTTAAATCAGGTGTAACATTAGCATTATAGCTATAACTTTAGCCGTGTTAGCCAACGTTTACAACAACTCCGCACTTGAACAGTCTGTGAAGTTACATCGCCGTGTTTATTTTAAATATAATTCACAACCAATAAAGCATACTTTGAGGTTGTGATTGTGAATTTCCAGGCCCAAACAGAGTCGGAGTTGCATCGTCTTTTAGGACTAAACGTTGAACTGTTGCCGGTTTTCTGACGATCTATGCTGCCTTGCTGAAAAATGCTACCATAGCGCAAATCGATAGACTGGACTCTGCTCGGCCCTGCTCCGTTTTCCATTGCAGATAGTACCCAGAGATAGTACGTAGCTTGTTGTCATAGCGACGCCACACACAACTGCCGTGACGTAATGTTCAATGCGACACACACACCAGCGATCCACACAGCTTTCTCTTTTTTAAGTTAAAACGTTTCGACCTTCCTCAGAATGTAAAGACAGATAAGCGGTATGAAAACCTTCCAGCTGTGTTTTCCTCTGCCGTTGTTGCTGCAGCGTCTGTGTGACGGCGGGAGCAGAGGGCTCTGTGAGCGGGCGGCCGGCCGGCCTCACGCGCTCCTCCCGCGGGTCACAGCAGGCTTCCCCCGCAGCCACAACTCCGAAAATATTCAAGCACATTTTTGTTCCGCCGTCACTTCTCGTAAAACTGTCAATATTCAACATCTACACAGCTGATTTCACCTCAAAACTTCTCAGAAGTGGATTTAGTGATGAAATTACATACAAAAACTGTAAAATATAAAACTTCCTGTTGCCTCTGTCTGGTGCAGCAATGATGATGCAGTGAATAGTGAATATTCTCAGCATTCTGTC
>NC_060151.1:31507467-31521333 GCF_021292245.1 Micropterus dolomieu
CTTGTATAACAGTGTAAAGTAGTGAGCGTGCAGCTTGTATAACAGTGTAAAGTAGTGAGCGTTAGTAATTAGTAACAGTGTAAAGTAGTGAGCGGACAGCTTGTATAACGGTGTAAAGTAGTGAGCGTGCAGCTTGTATAACAGTGTAAAGTAGTGAGCGTGCAGCTTGTATAACAGTGTAAAGTAGTGAGCGTGCAGCTTGTATAACAGTGTAAAGTAGTGAGCGTGCAGCTTGTATAACAGTGTAAAGTAGTGAGCGTGCAGCTTGTATAACAGTGTAAAGTAGTGAGCGTGCAGCTTGTATAACAGTGTAAAGTAGTGAGCGTTAGTAATTAGTAACAGTGTAAAGTAGTGAGCGGACAGCTTGTATAACGGTGTAAAGTAGTGAGTGTTCAGCTTGTATAACAGTATAAATCTGCTGTCCCCTCAAAATAACACATCACACAGCCATTAATGTCTAAACTGCTGGTAACAAAAGTGAGGACACCCCTCAGTGAAAATGTCCAAATTGGGCCCAAAGTGTCAATATTTTGTGTCTACCATTATTTTCCAGCACTGCCTTAACCCTCTTGGGAATGGAGTTAACCAGAGCTTCACAGGTTGCCACTGGAGTCATATTCCACTCCTCCATGACGGAGTTGGTGGATGTTAGAGACCTTGCGCTCCTCCACCTTCAGTTTGAGGACACCTAACAGATACTCAATAGGGTTCAGGTCTGGAGACATGCTCGGCCGGTCCATCACCTTTACCCTCAGCTTCTTTAGCGAGGCAGTGGTCGTCTCGGAGGTGTGTTTGGGGTCGTTATCATGTTGGAATACTGCCCTGCGGCCCGGTCATTTACATTGTAGCTAAATGTCATTTCTTCATTGTTGTCACATGAAAAGATTTAATCAGATATTTACAAAATGTGAGGGGTGGACTCACTTTTGTGAGATACTGTATAAAGAACTGAGGACAGTTTGGACAGAGAGAGAGTCAGTGATTGTTTTCTCTTCCATCAGCTCACCTGCAGAATCAGTCAGTCCAGACAGCAGCAGCACAGACACACCTGCAACAGGAAGACAGGGGTCACTGAAGGTCAGAGGTCACTGAAGGTCAGAGGTCACTGAAGGCCAGAGGTCACAAAGTGTCCAATAAAATGAGCATCAAAAACTTTAAATTTATTCCATCAACTGTGAAATCAAGAACATTTCTTTTTAAACTCCATTTTACTGACTAACATATTGTTAATCATTGTATTATAGTTATGTTTTACCTCCTGTTGTCTGTTTCATCATCCAGCCTGTATGAAAGAAGTGGACAATCCCCTGCTTCCTGGTGTCTGTTCCTCTAAATGGGACCATAATTTACTAAATTAACATCATGCTGTGTTGAAGAAGACTTGAAACTAGCGACTGAGACCATAAACTCATCAGGAAAGTGTTTACTGAGGGAATAAATCAGCTGAGAAGTAGAAACATTTTCTCACAGATGTCTATACAGTCACACTTCTTTCTGCAGCCGGAGGAGTCGCCCCCTGCTGGCTGCTAGAGAGGACGCAGGTTTAAGGCTTCACTTTTCAGACCCAGAGGTTCTTTAAAGAACCACTGAGTATCTGGGCGGCTCCTGCACGTTGGCCCGCAGTGGAATGTGAACACAGACCAGAATGAAAGATGAGATCTCACGGGGGGAGCAGAAAGGTTAAAGCTGAGGAAGAAAGGAGTCCAGGTCAGGAGGGAATCTCTGTCACATCATTAAAAACAGATTCCCCCACCTTTTGTTTTGATGGAAAGTTCGGTGTCTCGATCTGCTCTGAGAGCTCTGTGAGTCCGTTATCGATTCACACAGCCAAGGCCGGTATTTATGAAACTTCTCAAAGAGCCATTTTAGTCTGAAGTGCTGAGAATTCACGACATTTACTCCTACGTTCAAACTTAAGTATAAAAGCAAGTTATCAAATGTCTTCAAGCTAAGAATCACTCTTACTCTGCCAGTTATTTAAGAAGCTCCAGAGGTCTCTCAGTGGTTAGGAGCTGCCAGTAGGGGCTTGAGATGGCGCTGTGGAGACATGCGGGAATCTTTCAGGACAGTAAGAATGTTCCTGAATTATTTGACGATGAGCAGTGAATCCCTGCATCATACAGCTCAATGACTACTCCTTCTTTCCACAACATATCATAAGCCTTCTCTATATCAAAAAACACACCTGCCATCACCTCTTTATTTACTAGGGCTTTCTTGTTGTCGTCGTCCAACATTAAAACTAAATCCACTTTTCTAATCTATGTACCAACCTGTCAGTCACCATCATCTCTGTAATCTTACAAATGACAGCTGTGAGTGCAATTGGCCTATATGATCCAGCACTTTCAGCTTCCTCACCGGGTTTTAAAATCACTGCGTGTTTCCATTCAGCTGGAATCGATCCTTCCTCCCACACTGATCATTGGCTCAGGAGGTAGAGTGGGTTGGCCGTTAATCGGAAGGTAGGCGGTTCGATCCCTGGCTCCCCCTGGTTGCGTGTCGAAGTGTCCTTGGGCAAGATACTGAACCCCGATTTGCCCCTGGCGGCTGTTCCGCCAGTGTATGAATGAGTGTGAATGTTAGTTTCCGTTTGAGCACTTAGGCTCAGTGTATGAATGCAGATGTAGTGTAAAAGCGCTTTGAGTGGTCGAAAAGACTAGGAAGGCGCTATACAAGTACGGAACATTTACATCAATGCCAATACCTCCTCCAATGCAAAGTCATCCATATGCTGAAGATCTCACATCTCCCAGGAGTTGTGTGTCGCCCTCGTCGTATTGCCCTCGTTAGTTCGTGGATGAACAAGACATCACTATTGCCATTATTCCTATCAAGTTTGTGCCCTTCCTGCTCAAGCATTACCTCCCTCCTAATCAGACCACTGTGCACTTGCTGGAAACTCCTAACTGATCAGCCTTGTCCTTATTACTTACCACTTCTCTACGCCCTTCCACCAAAACAGGAATAGAGAAACCTCTATTAATTCCAGCCATCCGATGAATCATATTCCAGACCTGTTTCACATTAGTCTCAGAACCTAGAGTACCACAGAACTTCTGCCAGCTCTCTCTTTTAGCACATTTTCTAGCCTTTCTAGCCTCAGCTCGCCGTTTCTTATATTCAATAACAAGGCTCTCAACAGGTCATCTGCGAAGCTGCCTAAAAGCTCTATTTCGAACCCTCACAGCCGCATCACAAGCCTGGTTCCTGGCTTTTTCTGTTGCTTTTCTCACAACTCCACAAAAAGAATTACTCCACTCCTCAGTGCTACCTCGACTCACTACATCTCCTAAACTTGCTTCCAACTGAATTTATCCCAATCTGCTTTAAGAAAATGGAACCCCCTCAGCACTCTCTCCTTCTCCACCTGTAAAACACTGCTACCTAAAATGGGGAAGTCATCACTCCCTAAAGTGTTAAGTTCCATAGTATCCAAATTCCCATACCTAGCGGTAGGTTAATAAATCTAACGTAAACAAGCTCCCACCGTTCACCTGAAAGCTAGTCGATCGTCATCATTTAACACCACCAAATTATATTTATCTAAAAAAACTTCTATTAAAACCCCAATACCATCTCTAATTCTGCTGCCTCCCAGAGGATTATGAGCATTAAAATCTCCTGCCCACACCGCTGGAGGTCTCACCTGCTCCATTATTCCATCTAATTTAACTATTTCCAGCTGAAGACAAGGATTATAGAAATTAACCAATGAGAACCTTCCTGCTGTGCTCCATACCTCAATCACTACACATTCAAGCTGATGTTACATTTACTTGCCTATATTGAACACCTTTTTTAACAAATATTGCTTATTGCTTAGGCTGGCCACAATAAAAGGCCTTGGGCTGGCCACAATCAGAGGCCTTAGGCTGGCCACAATAAAAGGCCACTGGAAAATCTGCAGTTCCATCACACAGCACAATGCCACAGATGTCTCAAGTATTGAGGGAGCGTGCAGTTGGCATGCTGACTGCAGGAATGACCACCAGAGCAGTTGCCCGTGAATTGAATGTTCTTTCTCTCCCATAAGCCGTCTCCAAAGGTGTTTCAGAGAATTTGGCATCACATCCAATCGCCCTCACAACCGCAGACCATTTGTAACCACACCAGCCCAGGACCTCCACATCCAGCATCTTCACCTCCAAGATGGTCTGAGACCAGCCACCCGGACAGCTGCTGCAACAATCGGTTTGCATAACCAAAGAATTTCTGCACAAACTGTCAGGAACCGTCTCAGGGAAGCTCATCTGCATGCTCGTCGTCCTCATCGGGGACCTGACTGCAACTTCACACAGCCATTGAAGAGGAATGGAGCAACATTTCACAGGCCACAATCAACAACCTATGAGAAGGAGATGTGTTGGACTGCGTGAGGCAAAAGGTGGTCACACCAGATACTGACTGGTTTCTGGACCCCCCCCGGACCACCCATTACAGTAAACTGCACATTTTTGAGGGGCCTTTTATTGTGGCCAGCCTAAGGCCTTTTATTGTGGCCAGCCTAAGGCACACCTGTGCAATACCCATGCTGTCTGATCAGCATCTTGATATGCCACACCTGTGAGGTGGATGGATTATCTCGGCAGTGCTCACTAACACAGATTCTGACAGATTTGTGAACAATATTTGAGAGAAACAGGCATTTTGTGTACATGGAGAAAGTCATAGAGCTTTGAGTTCAGCTCATGATGAATGGGGGCAAAAACAAAAGGGTTGCATTTATAGTTTTGTTCAGTGTAGTTAGCGATTTAAGGTTAATGCTACGAAGCTAACGCAGCTAATGCTAATACAAAACTTGCTTAAGTTACGCAACCTTCATAACTTTATTAAAAGCTAAATGAATATTGTTTCACATGGGAACCGAATGCCAGTCTCCTGGGTGACAGCTAGTGACAGTTTAGCACTCATAATATTCTGGGAAGAAGCACTTTTGATTTATTCACACTCAAATGACGAAGCTCATAGTAATAATTAGTCATTCTTCTGCACCCTGTTTTGTGCTTCTGTAGATGATTCATTGTAATTTATTAAGGTAGCTGGTAGAGCCACGAGAGACAGACATCACGGTGCTTCAAAGTGATGCCTTTACGCTCTTCACAATGACATCTATGAGTGTAAAAACACAATAAACATAAATAAAATTTTCATTTCATTAAGTTAATGGGCTTTCTACCATTTGCTTAGCTAGCTCCTCCCTTCCATATAGCTCATAGAGGGCCAGGGAGTCTTGACGGGTGTGGTCGTTTTGGGGGCTCTGCTCTCTGCCTCTGGCTTTACATGAATGCACATGGATGGATTTTCCACATAGGTACGTGGAAGGGCAGGGAGGTGCTCTCCCAGAACAGAGCCATACCACCAAACATAACTACAGTGCAATATAAGTCTGATGAAGTTGTTCTGACTGAAGTCAAGCATAGAGTTAGTTCAGGCAGGCAACTAAGTCAAGCTCAGCTCACAATCCCAGCACATCAGCTGATAGCAGCCATCTTAAGTCAACCACATCAGCTCAGATGATCTTAGCGTTCATTGGCATATTCTGCATATTCCATGGTGGATCTCTCACAGTGGTAATCGAACGCAGGTCTCCCACACCAAAGGCAAGCATTTTATCTATGCAGCTTATTTAAGCTTATTTAAGCTGCATAGTTGGAAGTTGGAAAGAAATATTCTTTGTAAACGTATTTGTATTCTTTGCACGGCACACTTCCCTCTCCTCAGTGTTTCACTGTGTGGACAAATGTGAGAGCACCTTTGAAGAGAACCTCCAATAATTCCACAACTGACAAAAGAAAAGTGGGAAACGAATCCTCTGCAGTGGTTCCCCTGATGTTCATGAGCTCTTCTCTGGGTAAAGAGCTCCGGGTTCCACAGAAAACAGTGTTCTCCAGTGTTCAGTGTTTCAGGAATCAGCAGTTTCTCTCAATAACATCAGTGTTTTTCTGATTCTTCATCTGGTTTGGTGAAACGGTCTGGGTATCACCAGATAATCTGCTCATTTGTAATTCAAAAATGAAAAGAAAAAAACCCTAAATCTGTTATTTGGTTCAAAACAAAAAACAAAACTGTTTTTGGTAAGAAAAACGAATTAACGCGTTTACACAGACCTCTTTATTCTTGATTTCAAAAAGGAATAATGATTAAACATGTTTCTGATTGTTTTTTAATTTTTCTGATTCTGACACCAAAATCATCGTTTTGGTTTTTGAATTACAAATGAATAACAGATTATCCAATGAACGAAAATAACAACCACGGATATGTCACAGTTAGAGAGGAAGTGACCCAGATAGGATCAGAATGTGTTTTTTCTGCTGAGTTTTCCTGTTTGAAGAGACGTTTCAGTAGTGCAGACAAAACTTCATCACAGCCACGAGCTGTCTGAGGCAGCTGCACCGTATATACAAATATATATTTTAGTCATTACTGTACACATGCCTACCACAGAATTTTTAAAATTTATTTATTTATTTACTTCTGCACTATTTTATGTCTTTATGTTTTTCTTGAAATTTTGCTGCTAAACTTATTTTTGGAGCTTTGCTGGAGGACTGTCAGAATTAATATGCCAATTTTATTGATGCTAATAACTGTAATACTAATTAACATCAGTTGCAGCGTCAATTTGCAGTTAGTGATTATATAATGTTACTTGAAAAAACAGCTGAACCACAGCATGAGTGTGAAAATGTTTTTCAGACTCACTTCTGATATCTTCACTTCACACGTTCATCTGAGTTTAACCACATTCTCAACACAACATCAGGACTCTGAGCTTAACAATGCAACACAACACCGGTACTGTTATTATGTGAGACCACACAACGCTGTTGGAGGAGCCTGAGAATTAAGAACTTCATCACCGACGACCGCTTCACTGTAACTGTTGTTCAATAAAGGAGCTGAAGCTGAACATTTAGGGCCCGATGAGACGAGGCTGAACGTACTGAATATCCTCGATTTGACCTTAACCTCATTAATGATCAGAAATGCAGTGAAAGTCATTGGCAGTTGTTATCAGCTGCTGATCAGTGAGCCTGTTCCCTGTCAAACAAACTGATCAAAACACAGAAAGCTTCTTTATCACTTGAGATGTCCTCGTGGCTTCATGGTGGAAGAAATGAACCATGTGACTGCAGCGTTCAGCAAAAAGCTTTTTCTATCACTTCTATTAAAGAGGAAAACATTCCAATAGTTTCATCTTCAATCATTTTGTAGTTCAGAAGTTAAAAGAAGACAAACATGTTTCACAGTTAAACCTCAGATGTGTCAAAGTCATGTGACAGCAGTCTGACAGTGAGGAGAGTCCAGGTCTCAGTCTGGATCAGGTCTCAGACTCAGTTCTGGTTCCTCTGTATGAGTGCAGACTCTGAAGTGTGTTGGAGCTGTGATTGTATGGAAGATTTTATTGGACTTTAATATTTGTAACCCACAGAAAACAATCCACAAATGTGTACTGTGATGCGCAAATATTTCACTATCTGCAAATATGTATTTTTACATTTGTGATGTGTAAAATCATATCCACTAAAATACAGAGAGACTTCTACACACACAACAGTTTTAGCACATTTGCAGATTGCTTTCTGTCAATTTGTGGGTCATGTTATATTAATAGATGACCCTGGCTACTGCAATGGATTTTCTTACAACTCATGAGAGGCAATGTCGCTACCGCCACCTGCTGGTGTAGCTAATAAACTGCTCTGACATTTACAGATCTCTGTTTACAGATCTCTGGTACTCAGACTGGACACAATTCCACAAATGCGTAAAATGGAAGTCACAAATGTAATGTGACCTGCAAATTGACAGGAAATGATCCGCAAATGTGCAAATACATACTTGTAAAAGTTTATCCACCAATGTGAAAATAATATTTTGTATGTGAAATTAAAATATGTGTACAAAGTAAATTTTACATGTTTGCAATTTGCACTGTATTTTTATGGAAATGGTTTTACACAACACAAATGTAAAAATACGTGTTTTGGGTAGTGACATATTTGTGTATATTTTTTTTACAGATCTCTGCAGTACACATTTGACAAAATTCCACAAATGTGTAAAAAGGAAGTTACAAATATAACATGATCCACAAATTGACAGAAAGCAATCTTCAAATGTGCAACAACTGTTGTGTGTGTTGAAGTCACTCTGTATTTTTGTGGATATGATTTTACACATCACAAATGTAAAAATACACATTTATAGATAGTGAAATATTTGCGCATCATGGTACTCATTTGTGGATTGTTTTCTGTTTAATATTTTTTTATTTATTTAATAAAAGTCCAATAAAATCTTCCATAGGATGGATGGATGGATGGATGGATGGATGGATGTGTTGGACTCACCGAGCAGCAGAGACACAGATGAAGCCTTCATGTTGTCTGGATGTCGACTGTCAGTCAGTCTGAACAGCAGAGTGACGCCTTCAGCTTCACTTCCTCTTTAACAGTCCGTGCAGCATCGGCTTCAGTCGACACCACAGAAAATGACGTGGCTGGTTTGCATCACATCAGAGCAGCAGCCTCCCTTCCACTGACGGTTGTGGGCTCTGCTCATCATAAGGTCGAGTGTAGCTCTTTTTCCAACCAGCATGTTCATACACAAGCATTTATTTAAAAACACATTTTAAAAAGCAAAAACACACAAGACAAAACTAATGCCGTTTTTCCATTACCAGTACCAGCTCAATAGTACACAGAGATAGTACCCCTCAATGTAGCTGGTCGTCATAGCAACGCCACACACAACTGCTATGATATAATGTTATATATATAATGTTCAATGCGACACACACACCAGCGATCCACACAGCTTTCTCTTTTTTAAGTTAAAACGTTTGAACCTTCCTCAGAATGTAAAGACAGATAAGCGGTATGAAAACCTTCCAGCTGTGTTTTCCTCTGCCGTTGTTGCTGCAGCGGTCTGTGTGACGGCGGGAGCAGAGGGCTCTGTGAGCGGGCGGCTGGCCGGCCTCACACGCTCCTCCCGCGGGTCACAGCAGGCTTCCCCCGCAGCCACAACTCCGAAAATATTCAAGCACATTTTTGTTCCGCCGTCACTTCTCGTAAAACTGTCAATATTGGAAATCTACACAGCTGATTTCACCTCAAAACTTCTCAGAAGTGGATTTAGTGATGAAATTACATACAAAAACTGTAAAATATAAAACTTCCTGTTGCCTCTGTCTGGTGCAGCAATGATGATGCAGTGAATAGTGAATATTCTCTCTGACCAATCAGCAGTCTGTCGTGTTTTCACGTTACATTTTAGTTTCCCTCAGCTCGCTTGGAACCTTGACGGAGGTGATATGAAAAAAAGTAACTGGAAGCAGGTACAGGTGCAACTTTTCTACAGTGGAAAATCAAAAAAGGCGAGTCGAGTCAAGCTGGTACTGTGCAGTGGAAAAGGGGCTTAAGACAATGAGATCTGCATGTCTGACAAGGACATTGTGTGGGTGTGTCTCTGGTGTGTGGTAGGTGTGAACATGTGGTCAAAGTACAAAAGTTCAGAGGAAGCTGTAAGTTTCCTCCTGCATATCTGTGGTTCTTTAATGCTGAATAGAAGTGATTATCAAAGACTGTCTATGATACATATCTCTAAGCAATTTAGCAGCAGCTGAGAACTGTAACATAGTTACATAATCTCACGTTAAGTATTATCACAATAATAAAATTTCAATGAAAAATACGTCAATGTTCATTTACTAAAAAAACCAAACAGCCAAGTTAACATTATAGTTAAGCTATGTGATGCCAGTGGTGGAAGAAGTACTTAACTAAAGTACTTAAGTAAAAGTACAGATACCACATGAAAAATGTTACCCAACACTGCTGGTACTCAACGACTGGCTGAAGAGCTGAATGGATTTTACTGTAGGTTTGAAAAGCCCAGAGTCACACCGTCTTCAAACTGTCACCCCCCCTCTCCGACCCCTCACCAGCACTCAAGATCTGTGAAGAGGACGTGAGCCACCTCTTCCGAAGGCAGAAGATCAGGAAGGCTCCTGGACCTGACGGAGTCTCACCATCATGCCTGAAAATCTGTGCGGACCAGCTGGCCCCTATCTTCACTCAGATCTTCAACAGATCACTGGAGCTGTGTGAAGTTCCCTCCTGCTTCAAACGCTCCACAATCATCCCGGTCCCAAAAAAACCCTCCATCTCTGGTCTGAATGACTACAGACCTGTCGCCCTGACATCTGTAGTCACGAAGTCCTTTGAAAGACTGGTGTTGGCCCACCTAAAGGACGTTACAGGCCCCTTGCTGGACCCCCTGCAGTTTGCCTACAGGGTTAACAGGTCAGTGGATGATGCTGTCAACTTGGGACTTCAGCATTCAACACCAACATCCTGGACCATCATCAAGCAGGCCCAGCAGGATCTGCCACCAAAAAGGACTGGAGCAGACTACAACGGACAGTCAGGACTGCAGAAAAGGTCCTCGGTGCCAACCTGCCCTCCATTCAGGACTTACACATTTCCTTTGCACCATGCTCCATCACACGGTGTACATGTGTACATGCACCTGTATATCACATCCACCTCCGACATGTACATAATAATTATTATAATAATGATTATAATACTTTTACTCCTGCATCCCTTACTGTGTAGTAATGTGTATATTTGTGTTCTCTATTCTGTAGCCTGTGATTGATTTTGTAATTGTATCATTGTATGAGTAAGCACATCGTGAGCAACGTACAATCCAGAGTCAAATTCCTTGTATGTCAACACATACCTGGCGAATAAAGCTGATTCTGATTCAAGTAAAAGTAAAAGTCATCCAGTATAAACCTACTCAAGTAAAAGTAAAAAAGTACCTGGTATAAAAAAAAAAACTTGAGTAATCAAAAGTAAAAGTACTACACCTGAAAATCTATTGATCTTTCAAAACGCAATCTATTATTTTAAATTCACTCAAGACAGCTTTGAATAGAGCATTATAAGTTATACTGAATCACAATAAGGAAAACTGAGTCGCAAGAGAGTCAAAGTGGATATTTCCTATATGTGGAAGGATAAGTGTGCTCTGCTGTTGTGGTAGTACCACCGTCAGACCATCAGACAGACACAGAACCCTGTTTAAGACTTTGGGTATGTTAGGATGAGACAAGGAGGCGGAAACTAAAACTAACCGAAACACTTCTCAATTAACAATCTCACCATAAACCCACACGTTAACTTCAGCACCTCTCGTAAAGTGCAGCTCAGTCCCACACAGAGCAAGGCTGGCTTCAGTTTGTAGATGTTTATACTGCAAAACTGTACCAGCTACGTTTCCGCTCGGCCACAGACTGGCTGCACCTCACAGTGCAAAAATAGAGCTGCTGCACAGTCACACCTGACACCACAATGCTCTCACTACAATCCTCCCTCTGCAAGAAGCCTGAATAGAAACCTCTTCTACAGAAGTCCAGTGCTGGTTTGAACAGACCTCTGCACACTAAAGTGCAATTTATACTTCTGTGTCAAATCGACGGCGTAGGCTACGCCGAGCCTGATGTGCACCTCCTTCAAAATGTAACTACACGTCGAGTTGACGCGGACCGTAAGCTCTGTGATTGGTCGGCTGGGTAGCCTCGCAATGCCTTCGAGCTGACCGGTAGCACCCCGCGCTTTAAAGTAACATTTACTAGCGGCCAAAACGGTGGCTGTAACACGGTGAATCAATATATTTGACCGTCGCAACCCGAGCAAAATGACTCGTTTCGCTGTCAGAATGTGATCCATTCGGTCGGTAACATTTGAAACGGCTACACCAGCCCATTTAGCTATAGTTTATAAACACTGTGGCCCGTCTGCGCTTATCAAACATAATAAAGAGTTGAATTTCACTCAACATTGTTCAGTCACAGTCTGGTAACAGAGAGACAAGAGCTGTGCTGCTCAGCTGGTTAGCAGGACAGACAGCTGCACATTAACATTACTGTTACTTACTGTCAGACTTGGAGAGGAGAAAACACGTTGAGAGAGGAGCCGAGATGAAGAGAGTGGAAAGAGATAACAGACCTTTGGCTGCAGTTTTTAATCAGCGAGGTTTCTGAGGTCACAGGTCATTGACCAATCAAAGCTGCAGCTTGGTCTGTAGGCTGAGTTCACACATCTCTGGGCCTTTTTGGGGGACTCGTTGGAAACTTCAGCAGTTCACTGACTAGAGTGTAATTTACAGTTCCCTCCAAAAGTATTGGACCAGTAAGGCTTTGTTTTTGTTGTTCACTGAAGACATTTGGGTTTAAATCAAAAGATGAGACAAGAGTTCAGAATTTCAGCGAGGTGATAAAGGAACGTTGGCGCAACTGTTTTTTTTTTTTTACTGGCGGAAATGGGCTTCCATACAGGGTAGAGTTGTATCACTGATACTTTTCACATTTTACACCAAAAACTGTAGGAATCTACATCCTAACATTTATATAATGAAATTTGCTGATGATACTACGATCTTAAGCCTTTTACACAAAGATATGGACTCCTCTTTACCAGGACTGAATATTAGGGTTGTAAAATTACATTAAATGGTTATAGAAAAAATAATGCGTACATTTCAAACGCAGATTAATCGTAGTACTTAATGATCCATTTCAATATTTAGGGGGTTATAGTCCCGACTTGGACTGAGCCTGGTTTTTGCTGAAATCTGATTGGCTGATCTGATCAAAGGAGTTTACTTTCCATTTGGTTTGTTTGACAGATGCAACAGAGACGTTATTTATGAACAGGTACAGGACAGTCAATCATATTATGTACAGACAGAATTAGAAAATGGATTATTGTTAGCGATATTTATTACTGATTTTCTTCTTCTGCATATGTAGCTGCACACTCAGGACAGACAGAGGCAGGGTCCACCAAAGGGAAGCTCAGCAGGGAGAGTTAAAGGTGAAGGCTGTTATTGTTATGCACACACACAGCTCTATTTTATGGGACTGACTTCCTTGAATCCTTCCATTTCCGACCTGCAGGTTAGCCTTAGACACGTGTGGACACACCCCTTCAAACAGTTCAAATAGCAATGGAGAAGAGGAACACAGCAACCACAGCCTCCCTTTGTCCAGAAAACCTGCTGGAAACACAATCTGTCCTCCTATCTCCCTTTTTCCAAACTGTCCTCATTCCATAATCTATCAAAATGTTCACACTACCCATCAGAAACATGAGCTGTGCAGTGTAATGAGTCTTTCTGCATGTGTATAAATAATAGGAAACAGTAGAACCTATATACGAGCAAGTTACAGAAGTCAGACTTAATGCAATTTAACTCAATTGTTGCTTGACGTCCACATACTGTATGTTGAATGGTCGTGGTGGTGGATGCATTATAACTTGTCTTAGCAGTGAAAATCCATCTGCTTGTCGGACTCTCAAGACCAGTAGATCATTTCTGAAATTTTCAGACGCTCGCGCTGGCCCTGCTCTGTGTTTTCCTCTGCCGTTGTTGCTGCAGCGGTCTGTGTGACAGCGGGAGCAGAGGGCTCTGTGAGCGGGCGGCTGGGTCACAGCAGGCTTCCCCTGCAGCCACATCTACACAGCTGATTTCACCTCAAAACTTCTCAGAAGTGGATTTAGTGATGAAATTCCATACAAAAACTGTAAAATATAAAACTTCCTGTTGCCTCTGTCTGGTGCAGCAATGATGATGCAGTGAATAGTGAATATTCTCTCTGACCAATCAGCAGTCTGTCGTGTTTTCACGTTACATTTTAGTATCTCTCAGCTCGCTTGGAACCTCGACGGAGGTGATATGAAAAAAAGTACCTGGAAGCAGGTACAGGTACAACATTTCTACAATGGAAAACCAAACAAAGGCGAGTCGAGCCAAAGGACCTCCGCTCAGACTAGCTTGGTTTGAGGG
>NC_060151.1:31521353-31542113 GCF_021292245.1 Micropterus dolomieu
CCTGCTCCGTTTTCCATTGCAGATAGTACCCAGAGATAGTACGTAGCTTGTTGTCATAGCGACGCCACACACAACTGCCGTGACGTAATGTTCAATGCGACACACACACCAGCGATCCACACAGCTGTCTCTTTTTTAAGTTAAAACGTTTGAACCTTCCTCAGAATGTAAAGACAGATAAGCGGTATGAAAACCTTCCAGCTGTGTTTTCCTCTGCCGTTGTTGCTGCAGCGGTCTGTGTGACGGCGGGAGCAGAGGGCTCTGTGAGCGGGCGGCCGGCCGGCCTCACGCGCTCCTCCCGCGGGTCACAGCAGGCTTCCCCCGCCGCCACAACTCCGAAAATATTCAAGCACATTTTTGTTCCGCCGTCACTTCTCGTAAAACTGTCAATATTCAACATCTACACAGCTGATTTCACCTTAAAACTTCTCAGAAGTGGATTTAGTGATGAAATTACATACAAAAACTGTAAAATATAAAACTTCCTGTTGCCTCTGTCTGGTGCAGCAATGATGATGCAGTGAATAGTGAATATTCTCAGCAGTCTGTCGTGTTTTCACGTTACATTTTAGTATCTCTCAGCTCGCTTGGAACCTCGACGGAGGTGATATGAAAAAAAGTACCTGGAAGCAGGTACAGGTACAACATTTCTACAATGGAAAACCAAACAAAGGCGAGTCGAGCCAAAGGACCTCCGCTCAGACTAGCTTGGTTTGAGGGCGTGACTGACCCCGCTAGCTGCTTGGCAAGCTTTATGACGCGTTTTCATTGTGACGTCACAAGTAAAGGAAGTGAAGGGCTGGACTACAAACGAGCTGTTTTCAGTTCAGAGCAGAGCTTTCTGTGGGAGATGGGAACTCCCTTTGGGCTTTTTCACTTTGCAAACCTGTTACATGCACAAAATGATATAGGTCAATAAAGGAGAGGGAAAAAGCCAAAAAGCAGAATACCACCTCTTTAAAAGAAATCCCTGTGAGCCAAAACCTCAGGTTTCCTCCTGTTTTCAACAGCTTTTTCTACCAAGGCCTCCGTTCTACGACACACGGAGCCAGACGGAGCCGCTGGTCCATATATGCTCATTTGCTCCCACAGCAACGCTCAGTCTGTCTGTTCCGCCCAGCAACAGCCTGGTAACATACTTCAGGTCTTGGCCAATCAGACGACAGTGGGCTTTGAGAGGGGGGGCTTTAAAGAGACAGGAGCATCTACAGCTTGTTTCAGACAGAGGCTGAAATGAAGGCCTGCATGAAGAGCCAGTATAAGACAGAAAATGATTTTTTTGAACTTTGAATCATGCAAATCTGCCGTACCGGAGTCACAGAACTACAATATAGGACTGGAAAAGCAGTTTAATAGGTCTCCTTTAAAGCGTACCAACACGTTCTCAATCCCAAGACGTCACATATGGACGCCTGGTCAAGACCCGCTGGTGTCAGTTTGTAACGCCCTGTAGCACCCATTTTCAACACTAAAGGTAGGTGTAGGGTCTTTCACAGAAAAGTCTGAGCAAGGAGGAGGTCGGGTGGACAGAAACTAGACTTTCAGTCAGGAGACTGGTGTTCGTTTCTCGTGTGAAACAAAAAGTCAACATCGAATGTTTTTATTTAAGTCACGTAAGTAACATGTTATTTTAACTCAAACCATGATCTTTTTCTAAACCTAACCAAATTGCGATGTTTCACAACTGCTAGTTTTATTTTGAAAGTTTACCAGGGCGTAAGAAAGTGACTCCAAGGGGTGTTCACCAAGCGTCCATATGTGACGAGTTGGGATGAGAACAGGTTGGAATTTTAAATATTCTAAATTCAGAACAATATCTGGATCTTCTTGTAGAGGATCACTGTGTGTAATTTGGTTGTCAAGGTTGTTAAATTCCAGAAACATTCAGCAAACGTTGTTTTAGTCGCATGTGATACCTGCTGCCCCAAACACGGATTCATGAAAACAGTCCCCGAACAAATGTTTGTTTCCGGCTGCTTCTAACATGAAGCCGAAGGGTCTAATTAGTCTAATCTCTAATTCACTAAAGGTTTGTAAAGGGATGTTCATGATGTCGACAGTTTAAATGTGACTGACAGAAAACGTTGGTGGGTCTTTGAATGTTTGCACTCGATGACCCTGAAAGTGAAAACATCCTGCTGGCAGCTCCTTCAGAGTAAAAGCCCTCTGTTTCACTTTTATTGTGAAGGACTGTACTTAGATGCAATTTTGAGATACTTGTACTTTAGTATTTCTTTTTCTGCTACTCTCTACTTCACTCCAGCACATCTCAGAGGGACATTTTGTACTTTTTACTTTACTACATTTATTTTACAGCCATAGTTACTTTGATTCAGATTAACAGAAAAAAACAAATAAAATATGACCTATAAATCTTGATGAAACCGCCCGGCTGAATGTAAAGTATTATAGAATATATATATTTATAAGTAATTAAAAGTAGCGCCACATTAAAGTGATGAACACATGAACACATCAATAGTTTTAATCCAGCAATATAATAAATGTTATTCATAATGAGTACTTTTACTTCAGGTACTTACTCAATATATTTTGTTGCTCAAACTTTTGTACTTTTACTTGTAACAGAGTATTTCTACACTGTAATATTACTACACATTGACCTCAATAGTTTAATGAGTTTCAGATTCAGGACTGTTCCTTGATGGATTGATGGACCTCCGGTGTTTAATTCTTCAGGATTCCAGTTATTTATTGAGAATGACGAGTAAACAAGTTTATGTCAATAATTAGATATATTAGATATATTTGTGGTATATATCTGCTGAATCTTTCTATTTTATATGGAGTGTGAAGTGTGCCACCATGCAGAATAATTAATAGCTTTTTTACGGTATTTAATTATAAACAACAAACAACAAGCTATTACTAATTGATTACATTTAAGTTTAAATTAAGCATTAACAATTAATAACTTTTTTCTATTCTGTCTTTATATGATGAATGAAAATTTTTTATTTATTAAAAATGTAACGAAGATATTTTAGTTTTTCTAATCACTTAATGATTCCATTTTAAAAATCATAAATATTTAATCTATAATTCTAGATACATTAATACAATTATTAGCTGATCATTATTTCTGGCCCATTTCAGAACAATTATTATATTATTATATTATATTTATTGATTAGTGTGTTCACCGTGTTAATGTTGCAGCTGGTGGAGCTACTTCTAATTAATACAGAGCTTGTAGTTTAATCTACATTAATTCATATTTTATTGATTGATAGTCGACTAACGGCTCTACATCTTAACACAGCTGAGCTCTTTCCTCAATTTACCATGAATTGATTATGTAAATTACAGATATATCTGTGGTGTTTGATTCTTAAAGCAGATCAATTATCCAATTATGTACCCTTTTTTTTGTCCATCCTGTGATGGTGAAATATACGGAAGATATAATGTGCTAAAATAAAATACAAATTGTTACATGTATAACTTTATTATATGCACGTTCAGGGTCTTGATTCCACATTCTGGACAATAAAGTTTCTGACCTAAACACGGTAAATTTCCTATTTAGACTTTTGTCTTTAATATATGTAGTGACTTGTTTTCCTTGTCATGTAAAAATCCAATCAGAACACAGGGGGAAAAAAAAACATTGAATTGCATTTCTGTCAGTCTTCCTCTTTGAATAATCTTTATTGATATGCAGATGTTTATCGTAAATGCCAAAATGAGAAACAATCCAGTCACAGCTTGCACTGCTGTTTTGATTTGAAGACAAAAATCAAAATATGTATCCTTTTACCACGTTATATTTAATTATGGCACAGTAAATGTGAAATCGTGTAGTGTATTTTAAGCTGCTTTAAACTGCCCCGACAAACGCCGACCGACTCCAACCAATACCAACTGTTGGATCAGTCGGTGTTTGTCGGATGGCCTCTTTAGAGTTTGACACGTCTAGTCGGGTGGAGTCATAGAAAGTCGGACCAATGTGCGCCGTTTTCCAACAAACCCCAACATTCTGAGAGCGTTTCCTAGACAACTACTCGCATGCAGAACATCAGTGCGCACGACTTTCTTTGATGTCAATGTAGGTTAGCAAGGTGTCCATTACTTGCTCCTCTCTCGGTCATTGACAACGGACCCGTCTGTGAACAGCCTCTCCTCTTCGTGCATCACGCGCTGGAGGAAGCGACAGGTGTCGGGCCGAAAAGTGATGTGAAATAAAAAACTGTACTGTAACGCCCGGTATCTCTACATCTGCAGCTGCTTTTATCTGGATCAAACAGTCATAACGTTCAAATAAGCATCACTTTATGTCTTTGTGAAACGTTACTGGTAACGGAATAATCACAGTTGAAGTGTTTGCAGTTTATTAGGCCAGACAAGACGTTATAAGCAAGAAAATTAGCCTGTTGCTGCCAATGCATTTTGTGTTTGGTGGCCGATGTTAAATGATCTTGTTTATATTTGGAAAACAGACTGTAGTCTTTATTTAACATGATTCACGGCCGGGTTAGGCTGTAAATAAAATAAAGGTAGTATCCATATGACATTACTTTTGCTTGCTCGGTGCCAACCAATCCACCTTTTTACCAGTTGTAATGTAGTTTGTAGTATTGCACTTGCCAAAAAGAAAAAAAGCTTAATGAGTCCTTATTACCAGTTGCAATACATTTAAATGGCCAATACAGCCCATTGTGACTAAAAGGTTCTCAACACGACTTGATTTTAGTCGTGAGCGTTATATTTGAGTTATGGCTGATTATAGCTCACCCAGTCCTTTCAACATGTTGTTATACCTTTAAAGGACCAACCAGTAACAAGTAGTTTTCCACTTGCCAAAAAGTGAATACAGCCTCGACTCTGTGACTTAAATAAGAACAAATAGGCAACAAAAGTCTGTTTGGACAGTTTTCTGAACTCTTTAAAGATTCAAACCAACTCCTGCCAACTTTACAATGTTGGTGTTAGTTGGGCGCTGTCTGAGCAGTGCGTGCAAGCAGCTTGACTTGTCTTATTATTCTGCCATTTTAAATCTTCCATAGAATGTGTATGTATTTGAGTTTTTTCTACTAAATCTATAACTGGACATTCAGGTGAAACGGTATAATCAGACGGAGAGCAGGAGCTGCTTTCCTGTCAGATTTACACTCAGTGACCACTTTATTAGGAACACCTGTACAACTTCTTCCAATCCAATCCCACAGCTCTGCAAAGAAACCTGTCGTTTAATGTTTTTACAGTGTCAGACAGATTTAGATTTAACATTTGCTATTGAGGGTGGAGTAAAAAAAAAAGAAAGAAAAGAAAACAATAAAGCAATATGTATTATTAAAATCCAGAGATTGAACTTTCTATCCGCTAAATGGTTAGTGTAAAATGTCAACAACATAGAAATCAGTTATTATAATGTGCATAAGTGTGCATGGGATATTTTGGTGAGGTGGCGATCCTTAAACCAGAACCAGGAGCTACAGGTCACATCACACTGGGTTTTAGGACTGATTTTAAGATCTTATCGATTACTTCTAAAGCTGTCCACGATCTGTCTCAGATTATATTTTCAACCTTTAAATTGCGAGTGAACCTTTGGGTAGCCCGAGGAAATTAGGCCACGTTCCCCCTTCAGGCCTTAACGCTCAGATCTGATTTATTTTTTTTGACAGTTCACATTTAAATGTGGACCATTTGAGACTCCATTGTGAACTGACCATGGCCTGTAAGGACGCAAACGCGTTATTCTTTTTCCTGCCAGAGTTTCGACACCTCTGCCTCTGATTGGTTAGTACTCGTTGCCTCCGTTGGGTTAGGGTCTGTGAGGTATAGCCAATCAGAGGCAGAGTAGGGGGCAGGAACACTTTGTACTTGGCTTTATTTCCAGAATACTTCAGTAAAGTTAAAGATCTGCCATGTTATGAAGTTGTTAGTAATTGACTTTTTATGTACTTTGTTTAAAAACATAAGCAGAATGTTAGAAGCTCCTCAGAAACTAAACTTTAGAGGCTTCTTACTGGCAGAGCTGCTGCATCAGACTGCACAGGTGTACCTAAAAATCAACAAGTGGTGCACGCTTTGGGGTCGTTTTACAATCAGTAGCTTTTCTGAAGTTAAATAAATAAGGTCAAATTAAACTTTCTCAAAGCATTTTCATTTGTTATTTAACATTTCTTGTTGCAAGCTATTCAGAACACTTTTAACAAACGCTTTCAAAAAGTGGTGGACACGTCCTCAGCGTCCCCAGTTTAAGCCGACACGATTTTAACCTGTTGACGTTAAACTACGTTACATGTAGCTACTGTGCTGCCTGCCACTGCTCTCCATAAATGAACAATTTGCTTAGCTAACATCGATTAATAAGGGCAAAGTTATACAAACTGGCAACATTACTGTATCTAACAGGACAGTTATTATTGTAAGCTAGCTCGTTCGTCAGGAACGTGTTCAGCTGTTAGGCTCCGCAATGCAGCGGATTTAAATATATCCTGCCCTACCCTGCCTCTGATTTGCTGTCAGGTTTAGCCATAAGGAGTGACGATTGGTTAGGCAAAGCTCATACCCCCCCCCAATATTTTCTCATCGAATCTGCACAAATCACACAGGTGAGCCATTGTTGTTTTAAAACGGCAAATTTTGCCAAAACCTGATGAGTTTGCGTGCCTGGATAAAGTGGCTACTGAGTGTAAACTAAAGTACAAGTGTTGGTCGTGAACAGATTGAACACACTGAGCTCCACTGTTTTTTTTTCAGCTATTTATTTTCAGTACTCAGCAGTAAGGGTTATAGTATATGGACAAGTTTTTCTGTTAAGAAATGAATTATCAAAACATAGTTTATAAAAGTGTATAGTAAGCATTACATATATATGCATGGGAACAAAAGAGTTAGAACTTAAAAACAAAAAAGAAAGGGGGTTATAGTTGATCCAAACCAAATCTTTTTTCTTCTTCTCTCTAAAATCTACTCGAAATGCAGGAGGGGAAAGTGTCCACTCAGACAACCAAAGTCAAACATGGTGAGGAGGAAAATGCAAGAAATAAAAATAGAGAATGTACAGTTATTATTTCTGTGTTCTAGATCAAGATCACATCGACTCCTACAGCACTTGACGGTCACTGCACGGCTTTGACTTTTTGTCTTTTTTTTCTTTTTTAAAACTAGCACCAGTGCTCCTGAAAACGCTGACAAACTGTGTTTTTTCTTTTTAAACACACACAGAGAGGCTTCCAAATAGTCATAAAACGCAATTAAATATGAGGAGAAAACAAAAAACACCAATAAATACAAGAGGTTACCATAAAGGTGTAACATAAAAAAAAAGTTTCAAATGATGAGGACACTCCAAATAAAAGAGGAGAATCGCCGAGTCGTCCCTTTTCAATGTGAGTTCGGAGAGGGAGGGGAGGAGGGGTGGGTGGGCGTCAGTCAAACTCGGCGGAGAGATAAATATGGAAGAGAGGGATGATGGGAAGGCTCGACTGAGAAAGACCGTCACAAATATCACTTGGTAAAAGGCAAGAAAAACACTTTCCATCGTGCGGGTACAGTTCCTTACATCTTCACACAGAGTCTCAGTGGAGCCGAAAGTTCAGAGTCCATCATCTCCAGAGAACAGGGGGGATTGTGGGTAGAGGAGGGGGTGTTACATCAACACAGCTCTAAACTCACACATCCTAAAGACTAGCGCCGTCCATTACAAGTGTTAATAATATAAATAAATGCATTACTACAATGATCTGTCGTCTTTTTTCCTTCTTATAAAAGAGGTACTGTAGATAATACAGTCAGAATACGAGTACAATACAGGATCAAACTAAACAGAGTCGGCTCAATATACATCTTCCGTTACTCGGTGTGGTTTTTAGTTTTTAAACGTGGTTCCTTAATCTCAGCCACATTCAGCTGGTAGTTCAGTCGTACAGTGAACCTGTGAGACAGAGATCAGGGAGCTTCGCCGCATGTTGACACACAGATTCACAGACAGCAGGCGCGATCGGGTTTATGACGAATATCAGCTGATAGTAACGATCACATTCATTTCTGCACTGCAACGCGGCCCGCTCACTAAATATCCGTCCCTGTTCTTTTAAACAAACTCCATAAATCCTGTATCGTCCGTTAACCTGCTGATGGCGTTCATTCTGATTCTCGTGTGAAACTAAAGCAAAGACTTAAAGGTGGAGTAAGCGAGTCAAATCCAAAACACGAGTATCTCCTCAAGGCCCGCTAGCTCTCCGTTCTGTGCGGTGTCTGCACTCTGCGTCAAATCTACACCGAAGCCTACGCGTAGCGTCGTAGCCTGACCTGCACCTCGCCACAAAATTAACTACACGTCTCGGCGACACGGACCGCAACAACTGTAATTTGTCGGCTTGGTAGCTTTTTGCATTTCCCCTTCCCATGGGAAGCTCCCGGTGCTTTGAAGCTTATTGTACTAGCATTCAAACAAGCGGCTCGAACATGGAGGGTCAACTTTTTTGAGCGTCACAACCCCCGTGACTCATTTCACTGTCAGAGTTTGGTCCATAACATTTGGAAGCTCGATGAGCCGCACAATTATTATTTATTTTACCCCCATTCAAGTTAGCGGAGGGCTAAACCGGAAGATAGCCGACTCGGCCGGCAGAAGTCGACACAGTGGACGCTCTTACGCAACTGCCAACTAGTGTTTTGGCGGTGTACTAGAAGAACGACACGCACACCATCACAGATGTGTAAACGTGTGTAGCCTACGCGGTACGCTGCGGCGTAGACTCGACGCAGAATCGGGCTCTGGGTCACCTCACGCTCTGCGAGTCCCCGAGCATGTTTAACCCTCACAGTCCAGTTCATTTAACTAGTGTCCGTAGCTCCGTACTGCGCCCGGGCACGGTGCACTGAACTGGACCCTGGCCCGCCTAAGGAGGTGGGCTCGAGCGTGGTTAAGTTGGACTCCGGCACGGTATGCATCTAGTGTGATCGCTAACCGTGCCCGAGCACGGGACTCGACGTGAACTTCACGGTGCTTTGCGAGAGCGCGCGCTTTTTCCAGCAAGTCATATGTGCTCGGGGACGGTATAAGACAACTGAACCTTAGCTAACGACAGCTACATAACTCGCTGTGTAGTTGTTTGCTCTGTATCGTGGTGCTGGATTTCTCCAGAATTGCTTAACCTCACCTTTAAGGAGCAAAGCTCGTTCCCGGTCTGCGTGACAGAAGTTTAGCAAAATGATCCAAACTCAAGGTCCACGTACCACCTTTCCTACGACAGACGGCGATCGCAACACGCTAAGCTCGCCTGAAGCTTCAGGGTAATGAAAGACGAGACTGCTGCTGCTGAATCTGTGTGTGAACAAGGCGTCAGGAGGTGGTCTGTCTGGGAAGCTACAAGAATATAAAGCTCATCTTGGTGCTGCACAACACACACACACACACACACACACACAAAACACACACACATTTAAACCAGACCCTCAGAGACTGAAGCGTCCCGTCTTCAAGCCTAAAAACTCCCAGAAGTCATTGCTGTCTCCCGTCAAAGCATTTAGGTGCAAAAAAAGTAAAATGAAGCCAAAGCTGTCCGTCTTCACCAGCTGCACCTACACGTTGGTCACACATAAAAACAACTTTGTTTAATCCGACTCGGTCAGAATATGGTTTAAAAACACTGTGACAAAGGCCACAAGAAGATTTTAGCAAGACAAAACTCCCTATAAACATCATCAGAACAGGGGGAGGGGGGGTGGAAAACAGGGAACCAACTGCAACTCGGAACCAGCTTCCGGGATTGAAATGGACAAGATGGCTCCTTACTCAAGAACAAGCATCAGACTCCCTCACACCCTCACAGCAGCTCTGCCTGCCAATCAAGTCACTACCGCAGGACTCGTCGAGTCTTTACGAGCTGGGCTCAGTCACCGCAGCTGCGGAGGGCACCGGCGGTCCGGAACCAGAACGGTTCAAAAACCTAAACTTTACAGGGCAACATGCAGCAGGGGGGTAAGGCAGGTGTAGTGAAGTCCATGCAGTTTATAAAAAACTACATCATGTCTGTGTTCAGTCCATGTCTGCCTGCCCGTCAGTCAGTCTGTGTGGGACAGGTCTACAACCAGCGCCTTGTGGGAACGTCCGTGAAGGAAGCCTCAGCTCAGGTAAGGAAAGGTGTGCGAGCAACGAAGTGTGTGAGAACGTCCTCCATTTTTAGTCTGTGTGTGTGTGTGTGTGTGTGCGTGTGTGCGTGCAGCGTCCATTTTGCTTCCTCCCTCCTGCTCCGTGTGTATGTCGTGTCATGCAGGTCCTGGACTGAGTCTAAGCACCCTGTCCTTCACACACACTACAGCCACACATGGAAAATGAGGAAGAAGAGGGTGAGCAGGAGGAAGAGCTACGTTTTGGCACCTCCAGAAACCTTGGCATGTGACTGACCCCCCCCGCCCCCCTCCCTCATCCCTTAGCTTATATGAAGGGGCCGCCGGGCATACCCAGGAAGTTGGGCGCACCCATGGCCATGGGAGGGGGCGCCGTCGAGTTGCTCCAGTGCACCTTCATGTGGTGCCTCAGGTTGGACTTGGAGGAGAAGCGCTTGTCACACTGCTGGCAGGAGAACGGTTTCTCCTTGGTGTGGATGCGGCGGTGGCAGATGAGTTGGGTGGACACCCGGAACGACTTGCCGCAGTCGGGGCACTGGTAGCGTTTGGGCTCGGTGTGGATCCGTCTGTGGTTCTTGAGGGACATCAGGTTGGGGAACTCCTTCTGGCAGGAATTGCAGAAGTAGGTCCCGGTCTTGTGGCTGTTCTTGTGGTTGAGCAGGGAGCTGGCGTGGCGGTAAGACCTCCCACACTGGTCACAGACGTGGGACTTGATAACCTCAGTGCTGCCCCCACGGCTGCGGGCTTTGGTCATGCTGCTGGGGTCGAGTCCTTGCTCTTGCATCAAGGTGAGGTCTAGGCCTGACCCCCAGCCCAGCTCCTGGGAGCCCCCCGGTCGGGGCTGCTGGGGTCTGGGCTGGCGGGGCTGCGGCGCCTGGCCATGGGTGATCTCCATGTGGAGCCTGAAGCTGGCATGCGTAGGAAAGGCTCGTTGGCAGGACCTGCAGGTCAGTTCCCGTTGCTTCTGGTGGACGCGTCGGTGGTTGTAGAGCTGGGAGGAAACACGGAAGGCCTTGCCGCAGTCGTGGCAACGGTGGCGCCGTGTCTCAGAGTGGATACGGCGGTGGTTCTTCAGGGCAAGCAGGTTGGAGTAGGTCTTGAGGCACACGGCGCAGTGGTAGATGCCGACAGTGTGGGTGTTCTTGTGGTTGAGGAGGGAGCTGGCATGGCGGTAGGAGCGGCCACACTGATCACATCTGTGCAGAGGAAAACAAAGAAATACAAGGGGGGAGGAACCGGGTGATGGGAGGGGGGATAGAATAAAAGAAAAAGGGAGATTAGTAACGGAATATGGAAGCGTGCTTCCGTTGTTCTAGCCAAGTTGATCTCAGTTACTGGTGACCACTTTTCCTAAGAATGATTGAAATATTTTAACTACTCATCATCTAAATATGTTGCACATACAGGTATATGATCTGAAATCCGGCTTAAAGCTTTTAAAGAAGACTACTACAAAGTGGTGTACCATTTAAAGTTATGCTTTCTAGACAGGTAACAGGGGAGAGGACTGCTGGGTGGAAGAGGAATGGGAGAAACTATGGACCAACAACTGGGATTCATGTAGGGAACTGGGAGGTATCTGCCGCTCCCTGCACTGCACAAATGGACACGAGCTTCAAACAGCTTCTTTCATATCTGAAAACGATTTCAAGTCAAAGACCTTCTGTCAAAGCCTTCTTTTGGGTGATTACTGAATTCTGAATGTAGTGATGAGAAAGCCATCAAACACGCCCAAAGAACTTCCACCATGCCAGACTGTGCTGTAGGAAAGAATCCGTAAACTGTTAGGAATAATAACCTCTGGACATGTGCAGTGCAGCTAGCTCCAAATACTTCCTAGTCTTCCCTGTGATTTCAGTTTGCCAAGACATCATTATGCAAGAGCCCCATCACATAACTGCATGTTCTAGTCTAAAAACTGGCCAGTATCATGATCATGACTACCTGAAACAAACAAACAAATCAAAGACTACAATAAAAATCATAACAGCAAGGAACACACAACATCAATACTTTAAATTTTGCTAATATGCTACAATCAAAATACTTAAATCTGTGTCAAAGTTTGCTAAGAAAACAAAACATGAACACAATACATCTAAACATGAAATGTTTGACTGTAGGTAGCCTAAAAAGACTAAAGTGTGTGATATATGCTAACTGAAAGCAAACAGGGTTGACTTATCTGGTCTCTCCACTAATTCAATTTGTCCAAACTTCAGAAAAATCCGAATTCCGGCACGCGTATGGTCCCAAGGAAGCCGGATTGGAGATCATATACCTGTAATAGACATGTAGAGACCTAAATTTATCTTCACTATTTTTTTTCAACTTCGAAGAATCACAAACAACTGACGAGAACTCACGTGTACCGACACTCTTCGCCCTCTCCCGGGGGTGCAGCGGCCTTCCTCCTGACTTCCATGCCTACCTGGTTGTCCCCGCAGCGGTGCCTGGCCAGACCGGATCTCCCCTGGAAACTCTTCCCACAGGTGGGGCAGCCGAAGGGGGTAGCACCCTCCTCGTGGACCTTCTGGTGGTTGCGAAGGAACCTGGCCAGCCGGAAGGCTTTCCCACATGTGTGGCAGATGTGCTTCTTCCGCTGCGTGTGAATGCGCATGTGGTTTCGTAGCGCCATGTAATTGGTGTAGGGCTTGTCGCAGAAGTTGCACCGGAAGTTGCCCGTCTTGTGGGTGTGCTTGTGGTTCAGCAAGGAGCTCGCGTGTTTGTAGGCGCAGCTGCACAGGTCACAGGCGTAGGGTCTCTCGTCCGAGTCCAGGTCCACGGAGCTTCTCTCCATGCTGATGTTGGTGGAGCTGTTGGTGGAGGAGGACGAAGGCAGGTGCTGGGCTGGGCAGTCGTGGGCTGCGAGCTCATCAGCTGTGGCAAAGCCTTCACAGCAGCCATCACACTCAAAATCCATCTGGGCACCGGGGCCCTGCGGGCCTTTGCACAGGCCAGCTGTAGTGTGGGTAGCTAGCTGCCTCTGGGTGCGGAAGCCCTTACCGCACTCTTGGCAGTTGTGCTTTTTCTGGGCAAAATGGAGGCGCAGGTGGTTTTTCATTGCCAGCCTGTTGGGGTATGTGGAGTTGCAAACGTTGCAGTGGTACTCCCCAATTTTGTGAAGGTTTTTGTGATTAGCCAGGCTGCCTGCATGGCGGTATGTCTTTCCACATTCTTCACATGAAAAAGGCCGCCGTCCAGTTTCAGCTGGGTCAAACTTCTGGGGCCTGGACGTTCCAGCTGAAGAGTAGGGCTTTTTGAATGCTTGGTGGCTGTATTTCACGCCCATTACCTGGCCCTTTGACGACTCCCCTCTCATAGTCTGCATTTGAGATGGGCCGGGCTGCTGGAAGCGGGAACCGTTGGGGCCGGTCCGAACAAGACCTTTGGCCCGGTGCTCCTCGTGGAGACGGAGGTGGTTGATCAGCTGCTTTTGGATCTTGAAAGCCTTGCCGCATTCCTCACACTTGTGCCTGCGGCAGAAATGGGCAGAGATGAAGAAAAACAATAGAATCTCAGTAAATACACAAAATCAATAAACCAATCTCAAGGCAGGTGTGGTATTAAACATGGGCCTTTGATGAGGCTGTTATTTTATGCATTATGGGCCAGACGTCAAACTCCGAATAAGGTTGGCAGTCCCAGTACAATGTTATTATGTTGAAGTGCAACATATTTGGCAGAAAATTGATCGAAAATTGATTGTTTACCCTGGCAAACATTCTGCAGAAATAATACTAAAGCTTGTGAGCCTCCACATCAGGCTCAGAAATAACAAATCAACTATAAGAACAATGGAATGTTGATTTTGACGAAAAGTAGACTTATTTCACTGAACATAAATATAACCAAAACATGTATGTCTGACATTTCATCATAAATGACATTTCATATCAATATAAAGTTTACCACCCGAGCTAAATGGAAACTGGTGCAGCAGTTGTGTTTTGTAACGGTAGCAAATGTTTATCAAAATGTTTGGTGTCAGCCCTTTGAATTTAAAGTAACACATTTTTATCCTTAGACCAAACTTGAGTCAGAATTATTTTTTAATGTGTGTAAAATGTAGGATTATTTTCTACATCTTTACATCTGCCCAAATAAAAGAAAAAAAGAACTAAAGAAAAATGGACAGAATCTGGGACCTACCTCTTTAGATCAAAGTGGGTCCTTTGGTGATTCTTGAGAGCCAGTAGATTGTAGTAGCGTTTCTGGCACACCAAGCAGCGGAAAACACCAGTCTTGTGGGACTTCTTGTGGTTAAGGAGTGAGCAGGGGTGTCTGTATCCACGTCCACATTGGTCACACTTGTGGGGCTTGTCACTTTGGTCAACCATAGGCCTACGTCCATCGCCACCAACATCACGGCTTCCTCCAGCAACCCCGCCGCCGACGCCATCGCCTCCAGACATCCCTTTGGCTCCGTTCATGCCCTGTTTGCTCAGTGAGCTGGCCCGATTTTTTCCAGGGCACAGGTGAGTTATCAGGTGGTGGCGGTCAGCAAAAAACATGCCACAGTCAACACAAATGTGGTTGCGTCCATCCATCTTGTCATTGCCATTAGCTGAGCTGCTTCCAATAGCCTGTTGCTGGCTGTCCGGCCTTTGGGGGCCATGGACTAACTGGTGATTCAAGAGGTCCTGCTTCCTGGCGAAGCTCTGACCACAGGTGGAGCAGATCATCCTCCACTCCTGCTCTAGGTTGGAAGGTCCTGCCCCTGTTGGGTTATTGGCATGGCTACGCAGGTGGCTCCTGAGGGCTCTGAGGCTAGCGTAGTGGTTGCCACACACCGAGCACTGATAGACTTCTCCATCATCATCGTCATCTTTATCATTGCTCCCCATTCTCTTGCCTCCACTCTGGGAGTATTGCCGTTGGCTGCTGCCTTCTTTCAGGCTGCTGGAACTCCCAGCAGGCAAGGCAGTTCCACCACTGGAGCCGTGGTAGTTCATGTTCCCCATAAAACCGTTAGACATGTTGCTCTGCTGCGGCTGCTGGCCACGGCGGGGACACATGTGCGACTTGATGCCAGACACGTCTCCATACATCTCACCGCAGTCGGCACACACATGTCTATCGGCCTGACGGTGAGCAGAGTTGCTCTGGGAAAGTGAGCTGCCATCAAAGCGATCGTGGAACTCAAGAGAGTCCAACCCACTGCTGTGGCCACCATCTGGCACAAAGTGGGCAGCATCACCAAGGTTTCCTGGCAAAGAGATTGGAGTGGTGGCACCGCTGCCTTCCTGGACATAGCTCTGCTGGGAGTCCAGAGTTAGCGGCTCTGGAGATAGCCAGTCATTGCTGTCGTTACCAATAGGCTGGTTTGAGGGACGCCCCTTGTGACTTCGTAGGTGGCTATGTAGTGCTGCCAAGTGAGGGTACTGCTTACAGCAGATAGTGCACTGGTAGTGGCCTGTCTGATGGCAGCGTTTGTGGTTGACCAGGCTTCCTGCATGCCGGTAGCTCTTGCCACACTCCCCACACTTAAAGCGGCGCTCACCATCATCTGGAGAATTGGCCTGAGGCACACGGCCTCCAGAGGGAGAAGACACAGAGCCCTGTGATCCAGAGCTTAGTGTGTCGGAGTTGAGGATGGAGCTGTCCTGGCCATGGGAGCCAGGGTGGGGGTCATGAGTCAGATAGTGGACTTTCAAGGTGTCCAGATCTGGGTGTCCTGCTCCACAGTATGCACATGTATAGATGGGATTGTTGACTGGAGGACCCATTATGGGGTCATAGGGACCTCTTTTGTCACTGGGCAAAGGTGGGAGAGGCAGAGGGTCCCCCAGGGCAGGGGTGTAAGCTGGGGATCGAACCGCACTCAGATTGTGCGGCATGATGCCTGGGAAACTGCGTGGGAGTCCGAGGGAAGGCGAAGCCGAGTTGTGAAGCAGGATGTGCTCCTGAAAGTCTGTTTTATTCGGCAGCGCTACCTGGCACAGGTGGCAGAAACAGGAAGCAGTGTCGTCGCCCTGGGATGACTGGGTGCCACTGCTGCGCTCCGAGTCGTGGAGGCTGCTGCTGCTACTGCTGCTGCTCACCATGGATGCCCCGGGGGTCTTGAACTTCGAGTGAGTTCTCTCGTGGCTGTTTAGGGCAGCCAGGTTGCTAAATTGTTTAAAACACACAGAGCACTTGAAAGTTCCTTGCTGGTGACACTTCTTGTGGTTCACCAAGCTACCGTGGTGCCGGTAGGTTCTGTCACACTGATCACACTTGAATGGTCTGTCCCAAGCGTCGTCGGACTCAGGGGAGCCTTTTTTTCCGTGGTCGTCTGTCTCGTGGCCTTGTAGGACACTATGTCCCATACCACTATTGTTCAAATGTGAGCGCCCAAACCCGTCTGAGAGGTCTTGGGCGAGGCCGTAGTCCCTCTCGTCGTGGCCTGCTTCTTCAGGTACTTCTTCGCTTTCTTCTTCTGTGTGCGCACTACTGGGGGACAGTGTATGGATACGTAAGTGGTTCTTCAAAGCTACTGCGTTGGGGAGGGTCCGGGTACAAACAGGACACTGGAATGAACCCACTTCGTGAGATTTTTTATGATTAGCTAGGCTAGCTGCGTGCTTGTAAATTCGGCCACACTGTTCACACTCAAAACGTCCGGTCTCTTCTTGCTGATAATGTGCTTTCATATGCTCTAGAAGACTTGGAGTACTCGGGCAAACCATATCACACTCTTTACAGGGGAAACCCTTGGCACGACTCATATCATGCATTGCCATAGTACTCTAAAGCAAATCGGTTGGCGGGAATCACGGTTCACAACAAAGCAATGAACAGTGACGTTAGGGAAGTGGAGGAGGAAACAGTAGGCCTTAGCTCTTCAGCTGGGGGTGGCGGTGGCGGCCATTTTCTCCCCAATAGCCGTCAGTGTAGTTCCAGCCAATCTGGGCCCACCTGGGAGGTGGCGGGCCTGCGGGGGTCACACCAGCCAATGAGGTATCACTGTGGAGGACAAGAAAAAGAAACAAGAGGGTTACTTAAAGAGCAAATTCAAAGCCCTGTTTTAGCTTCAGCGCGCCACTTAAATAAAATCGCACAGAGTTAAACAGTATTTGTTTTTGTTTTTTTATCGGAACACAATCTCATGATTCATAGTAAGTATGAAACAAGTATGAAAGATTATACAACAACAATTCTGATAACTGAATGGGATTTCTGCTTGAAAGACTAATAATTCTCGGATTCCAGCTTCTAAAATGTGAGTCTTCTCTTTGTATTTCTGACTGTTGGCTAGAATAAACAAGCAATTTGAAGATGTGGCCTCTGACTCTGGGATGTTGTGATGGCCATTTGTCATTTATAAACTATTATCTGGATAATAAAAAAAAAAGAAAGAAAGAAAACAAATTAATAGATGGAAGCAATCATTAATTGTAGCCATAATCAGATCCTATTTTAATGTGTGAATGATGTCACGGTTATTTCATATATTTTAAATGTATCCTGATCTGAAACACTTGTCTTCATGTTAAGTAAGAGTACACTGTTATCAAATGTTTTAATTCTCTAATACTGACATATTTCAAATTAAGGGCTGTCCGATAATCGTTATTTCTTTCGAGTTTAAAAGCAGATTTTAAAAGCAGATTTTTGTTCCCGAGTGAAAGTTGAGGAAACCTGATGGTTAACTGTGGTTTAAACTCTTCTTTATGGTCACTTGATGCCAAACAGTGAATCACTTTGCAAATCTGAGGCAGAACATTCAAAACAATTATGATCAAATCTTTGTCAACAAATATGCACGAGTAAAATGAAGTAAAGGCTTTTTTCTCTCCTTTTTCCTCAACAAAATAAACATCTTATTTAAAAAAATTAAGTCCTAATTAGTGTATGATTCAAGTAAATAAAATCAAACATTTATTGAATATTTGTTATATTGTTATTGAAAACAATTTTAATTTATTCTTATTGTTTTATTTTCCAGCCCTATTCAAATTGCAGTTAAACATTTCACCGCATTATTTATTATGAGGCAGTAAATGTCCTTAGCTTCACACCTGTCTGCAGCTTGCAGGACACACCTTTGTTGATTGTGTAAAGAGGACGGGGGTCACTGTGAATCCTCAAGGATCCCAAGGATCACCAAACCCTCGTCCTCCATCAACAGTCAACTACACCACCATAGTACTGGTAACTAACTAACTATTGGTAGCAGCACAAAGACTTGTGGACGACACATAAGGATGACATTTTTGGGTGCACCCCAAATTACACAACTTCTGGGAGAAAGTGAGGGTTAAAATAAATAATCTTAATTAGTAAATCACGTGTTTCAACAAATCCTTTGAATAATTAAACTTCATTCTGTGCAGACATGTCTGGTAAAAAGGCTGGTACTGAGTGTCCATAAAATGATCATTATTAACCGGTCTTAAACACAATCTGACATGATTAGTCCAACAATCACTTAATTATTCAATAGAAAATTAATAAAAAGAATTTCAGTCACTTTTCAAACAAATATGCCAAATATTCTCTTGTTGCCACTTCTCTGAAGAAAGGATCTGCTCCTTTCTTTAGTCATTTATGGTAAACAGAATATCTTTGACCACCTTTGGGCCTTTCACAGCTTTCTGAAATGTCAACAAAACAAATGATTGATCAGGATAATAATCCGCAGAGTGATTAATGACAGTAATAACACAGCCTAAAACCAGCACCATTACCAGACATCTAGCTTCAGGTGTCAGTACCCAGAATGCACTGAGGTTTGATAAGCTGTTTATTTATTCTTTACTCTGTATTTCAGTGAGACATAGATCCTGTATATCTGTTAAATAAAAAAAGCTTCTTTGTTTCTCAAAGTTAAAACATGCTTTGTTTAGGAGTCAGAACTGAACGAATCGTCTTCACAGTTTAAACGATTTCCAGCCCCGGCGAGTATTTGAACAAGTGAGGTCTAATATTGACACATGCCTGTTTGTTCCTGACATCACGTGACGCTCTGACGGACGCCGCTGCAGCTGAGGGTCAGAACAGACAGACCGCTTCTCATACGTGACCTTCCTGTGCAAAGGTTTTAGGGCGTGGAGAAAACGCTGTCAAGAAAGATTGCTTTCAAAAACAGACATGTTCATAGATTCTACTTATAAATCATCAAAAAGCAGTGAGTGAACTCAATCAAATTAATATTTGGCGTGACCGCCGCTTCAACATGTCTACTTTTGAAAAGCATTTTTCAAAAAGCAGTTTTCCCCACACCTGCCTAAAACTCTTTGATGGACAGAAAATCATTTGTCATTTGTTAAAGCATAAATATGGAAGATTTGCAGCTTTTCCTTGTTTTAATCAGCGTAAACTGATCATGTGACCTCATGTCAGATCTATTTCTTGCTTTTGTTTGAGAGCTTTTTTGCTCATGTCATGTTTGTGCTCCTGGAGACCAAAAAAACATGGCACTACTTGATCATCTTGTTTTTCTCTATTTTTGTAATTTTCTAATTTAAAGAACTGATTTTGATGTGATGGCACGTTTCAGAAAACGATGCATGACTTGTGTTGCAGCTGTAAAACCAGCTTTGCGTCGATGCCTTGTTTGATCCATAAAACCATATACAGCGGACTGTTTCTCACGGACGATTATTACTGTCGCACAACGCCCTGACGCTGTGGACAAGTGAAGGCGACATGATCTGATGGCTGGGGAGGAAGAAGAGACAAAGACAGAAAGCGTCCAAAGTCTGGGATCATTTCAAGCCAACAGAAATCAGCAGCTCTGCACAGTGAGTCTGCTGTAAACCAGAACCACGGCTTCAGCATCTGAGCAGGTAGACCCGGTCCACGCATCCAGTCCACGGAGCGGACCCTAAACGCGCTAACGTTAGCATTTAAATCATGACTGCTAGATGAGATGAAGGCCAGCAAAGGTAAGGCACAGGTCTTTGTTTGTTGCTGGTTGGTCTGTGAGTTTGGGTCTGAACGTTACTGTGATGATCCGGTACAGGAGGCGCCAAGCAAAAGGATTTCTCATCCGATGAATCGATGGAATAATCGGTTTAATAGCCGATCATTAAAATAATCAATGGCTGCAGACCTGAACACCTGCTTACGCAGCATCATCCAAATTATCTGCAGCGTCACACAGAGAGGAGCTACAGGAAGCCGTGTTAGATTCTTGTTCAGCTCACGTTTATTTACAGCTCCGGTTTAATCACTTCAGACACGCAGACTAACTGCAGACAGGCGGCTCGCAGATATATTTAGAATACACCAGAAAGTGTAACGGTTCATTAGCGCTCCTCCACTGATAAACACGGCATTAGCTTTGTGGCTCATTTAGCAACGGGCAGTGTTAGCTGCTGTAACGTTATGTGATTTTAGAGAATATTTAGAAGTGATGAACTAGAGACAAATGTGGACCGTTCGCTAGAACTGCCACACTGTTTGAAATAAATATACAATCACGTCTGTCAGCAGCTTCCGACACCCAACTACTGTAACATTAACCTGCGGTGAGCCGAGAGGAAGCCGGGGGAGGGCAGCGAAAACGGGAGGGTTAGCAAGTCATGAATGTTTTCAGGAGAAGTGACTGGGTCTGTTTTTATTATAGTTATTTAAGTCATGTAATTAACATGACAAAAGACCGACTCATTGTTTTCTTCTGTGGTTTTTGTGGTGAGGCAGTGTTGTTAACAGGAGCTGCAGCTG
>NC_060151.1:31542213-31551741 GCF_021292245.1 Micropterus dolomieu
ATACCAACGATGGTCGTTCAGTCTCGGCCTCAGGTGAAGATACCAACGATGGTCGTTCAGTCTCGGCCTCAGGTGAAGATACCAACGATGGTCGTTCAGTCTTGGCCACAGGTAGTCTTAACGACTGTAACGACTGTCGTCACAGCAACCAGGAACACTAACGAACCAGCGGTATCGATGACCCTGGCCAACGACCCCACTGAGGTTAAATAGCTGAGTTTCCCTGCCAGTCAGTCAGAACTGAAGAAGTCCTTTGGATGAGGGACGAAACGTCTTCCAGTATCTTCAACCAAGTCCAGTTGCCCTTGATTTTAACCTTCGTTGGAGAACTATGACCTGGATGACTGAGAATCTTCATAGACGACTAAAATGATGGTTAATGACTAAAACTAAAACTAAAATACCCAGACTTTTAGTCAACTAAAACTTAATTAAAAATAGAGTATACAGTGAAATATGACAAAAACTAACAAGGACATTTGACACAGGACTAAAGCTGTGTCTCAGTACCAAGTTCGCCAAGACTCGGTAGTACAAACTCCCTGGAAAGGGAGCACGCAGTCCGTCATTCAGCAATTGGAACAGCGGCGGACTTGATGACGGCCGGACCCGTTAGCGGGCGGGACCTCACATCTCCGAAAACGTCGTAGCAATTTTTTTATATCAGCTCTGTCTTGAGAAATCAGCCACATATTTGGAGTTTAAACAACTATATTCCCGCATAAAAAACTCTTAAAACTACTATCTGTGACACAAGAACAGCAGTATTATAAGTTAAAGTTCTGAGTTTTCTCCTCCAACATTTCTGAAATGCATTCTGGGATATCTGGCTGTCCGAAGTCCACACAAGTCACCGCCGATGCAGGCTCGGTAAAACGCAATAGTATGAAGATGCAGTACCGGAGGCTGCAGCTTCAGGACCCCCGCAATCCTGGGACTGCAGTTCTAGGACCATAGTTCTTTTGCGACAGCGCCATCTAGTGGCGTGGTGGTGGCAATACACAGCAACACGACGGAGGTTAACGCTGTCTGCCAGCACGTCGGACGGATAGCTGTAGGCTTAACCGGTCGACATGCATATCATCAATAACTTAGGTTTAGGCACACACTCGGTGGCGGTTGTGGTGAAGTAACAGCTAGCTAGCCAGTCAGTATCAAAGTAAACAAGGGTCCTGGAATTGCAGTTCTGGTCCTAGGATCCGAAACTGCAGCCTCCGGTACTGCAGCTACATACTACTCGTAAAACGGGCGGAGCGAGAACACATCCGGGCGTTTGACTGTACTTGGCTAGATGCGGACTTTTAAATTGGAGCAGCACTTTGGCTGCGACTGATGACGTTTCTCAAGAACACGAGTAGACAAGAACGCAGATTGAGAAACAGCTTAAGTCTCAATTTTAAAATGGCTGACAAAATTAACACTAATTCCAACAAGTCCTTTAATCTAAACGACAGCATATCCACGCTTCCCAAAACGACACATGTGAGCGTTAACGGTAAATAAGTACATTACATACAGTAAGTCACGTGACGGAAGGTAAAACTCAAAATAACTCAACGTTTGCTTGGTTTCACACAAGACTCGAACTCCGTTTATAATACGTCACCCGACGTCCTCCTTTGCTGCCATCGTACGGCCTCTGGTGGTCGCTGCCACAGTAAACGTAACGTGCTGCACAAACCACCTGCGTGTACTGACGTTTCCGGTGAGGACGGTCTGTTTTTCACGTTTGTGTCAGAGCTTTTGATTTATTGATTGCTGTCGAGGCATAAAGAGAATTTCCACCAATAGAACAAAACATGCTCCTGAGGTAAACGGCGTCCTGCAGCTTTAAGGTGAGAAAAGTAGCAAATCTGCACTTTCTAGGAGCTGAAAACTGTCATTTTCAAATAATTAAAAAGTAACTGATTAATCATTTAATCATTTCAGCAGTCGGGTGGTTTAATATTTTATAAACTCTTGATATGTTTTGTAAAATCTTAATCTGTAATGTAACTTCAGGTGTCAGATAAATGTAGGAAAGTAAAAAAAGTAAGTTTCCCTTTGAGATGTGCAGTAAAAGTATAAAATGACATGAAATGAAAAGAGTCAAGTAAAGTAAAAGTACTTCAAATGTGTACTAAAGTAAATGTAGCTGGTTCCATCTCCTCTGGTTGATGATAGATTATAGATGTTTTTCTATGTGGAATAAGTTTCAAAACGTGTTACTGTCTAAGAGCAGCTCGTCGTTTCCTGCAGCACAAAACATCACAGAATCAATAAACATATTGATGTGCTGAACATCTTAATGTGCGCTGACATGAAGCAGTGAAGAGTCGCTGCGTAAATATTCACAGTGTGTGTGTGATTGTATAAACTTATAAAACTTATAAACTAAGTTTCATAGTGTTTTTATTTTGGTTTTAGTTTTTGTGGATCTCCTGTAATAAACAGCGCAGTGGTAAACAAATGTTTCAGCTTTGTGAATGAATGAAAGAGGAGATAACAAACAGCAACACATAAGGAAACAAAAAAACTGACTTTAACATTATTTTAAAAAACAAATATGTTCATATATATACAAACAGCTTTTATTCCTCTAATCAAAACAAGAAGTGAAAGTACAACACATTGTTTTATCCATCCATCCATCGTCAAACGCTTATCCTGCGTACAGGGGGGCTGGAGCCAGCTGACATCGGGCGCAAGGCGGGGTACAACCTGGACAGGTCGCCAGTCCATCGCAGGGCCACACATAGACAAACAACCACTCACATCCACACCTAAGGACAATTCAGGGTCACCAATTAGCCTAGGCCGCATGTTATTTATTATTAATTATATTTTATTTATTTATTTATATATTTTTAAAATAATAATGTTTTTATTAATTACCTCATAGTTCATTTAAACTCATTAGTATTTCCAAAAATTATACTTTTTCCCCACACATGACATATTTTAACCTCCGTAAAATCGAGACGTGTACAAAACAGATACAATAAGATAATAGTGATTTAAAATTTCATATTAGTATAGACGGGTTTCTGAGCAAGGTCATCACCGAGATGCGCGCGCAACCAGGGGGCAGAAAGCAGCCTCTGTCTTCGCGGCACATCAGTTTATACGGCGCATCTAGCAGCAGTGTTGGGCAAGTTACTCAGAAATTGTAATGAGTTACTTTTTACTTATTACTAATTTAAAAAGTAATAATATTACTGTATTATTATTATTAGGTATTAAAAGTAAATAGTCACGTTACCTGTTATGTTACAAGTACTTTCAACCACCGCACCCCAACCTTAAAAGTGACGGGAAACCTGTTCAGCAGTGCGTTTTAGAAATTAATCCACTTTACTGGAACAATAAAAGAACGTCTCTCTACCTCGTTAGCCATTAGCCTTTTAGCTAGCAGCTGACTTCAACAACATTATCTCTGGTGTCGCTGACCTGCTGCGCGGTCGCGTATGTTATATTAATATTCAAAATGAAACACAAACAAACAGAATCTCAGAAACGGTAGTTTATTATTAAGTCAATCAGAATTTACAAACAATGCGTAATCTACGTTGATTACAGTCTTCTGCCCGGCTACCGAAGCGCTAAGAAACCCGTCTATTTGTCTGTCTTATTATTTATTTGTTATATTTAGGAATTATACTTTCTTTTCCCCGCTTTATGATTTGGACATATTTTAACCTCCATAAATTTAGTCGTGCCAAAATGTAAACAGATATTATAAGATAACAATTAACATTTTTATTTGTTGGTCTTAATATTTATTTCTTAGATTTAGGAATTATGCTTTCTCCTGGCCTGCAAATTAAATAAAAACAAAAACAAAACACTGCTTATTGTGTACTACATATCCCAGAAGCCCTTGTGTCAGCAAAGACGTCATATTTCCTCGCCTGGATTCAGCTCCTTCCCTCTTCGCTTCGCGTCGATCGCGATTTCTCTGTTTTAATTACCGACTTTTGCTCCGGTTTCGGAACCCGGTGCTGAGCTCGGCAGGATGGGTCCGGTAGAGGTAAACGTTGTCTCCTTTATTCACCTGAGTTAAAGAGTCTCACCCAGAGTTTAGACCAGAACCTGAGCTCCTGCTGGATCCGCGCTTTGTGTTGTTGTCAGAAATGCGGCTGCTTAACGTTAGCATCTGTAAACGTACAATCAGATGGTGAACTTTGATTTTAAATTCATTTAGATCTTTACATTTTAGCACAGCAGAGGGGGAAATACAATTACATGTCCTTTTACAATCCCGTGTTGTAAAAAGATCAATGTATTGATCCCTTTTCTGTGTGTGTGTAGCTTTTGGTAGGAAGAGTGAGCGCTTCAGGCCAAACTCCGTTCAGAATTTGTCTAAATTTGTGTTTTCATGCTTATTAGTAAAAATGCTCGCATAGGACAACATGTTTAAATACACTTTCATGCTAAATAAGGTTTCCTGATTTATTCGGGTTATGGTTAAATATGTTACAAGGCTGTTAAAGTTACAAGTTAGACGAGACTAATCTTAGAGCAGTTTGTGGAGATTTATAAGAGCTAAAGTCACCTGTGTCTATTTCAAAAAGATTTACAACTGTGCTTTAATGAAATGACACCGAGCTACCACTCAAATGATTATCGTACCAAAATATTAAGTACAGATATTTAACGTTTCACAAATGTTAACTGTGGACTAACAGCCATGTGAGCTGTTAAAGGAGCAGACCAGTGTTTTTGCATTAGCTGGCTCGCTCACCTGCACATTAAACAAACACCACATCACTGTTGTGCACTTTTACAAACATGTTTTCAGACCTTTTGAACACGTTTTTTTCATTCCTTCCTCTCAGCCAACATTTTATAAAAAGATAATGTAGTTTATGTTCTCGTTTTACGCCATAATGATGATTTTATGTGGGATTTTGCAAATATCAGGATCTATATTGACATCATGGTACTCATCATCATCATCATCATCATCTTAGATAAGACCACCTGATGGGGCCAAAACACAGCAGGATTAACTGTATATTTGGGGCCCCTGGACCCAAGAGCGTCGCTTTGTGTTGAAAAGTGGTGGGGACATAAGGACAATAACAAGATGTGAAGATATTTTAAGATGATTCAGAAGAAATATGAAGTGCTGAAATACATGAGTGGGGGGCTTTGTGCATTAAACACTTAATTTTCCTGCATTTACATTTATTCATTTATCTGACGCTTTTATCCAAAGCAACTTACAATTGCTATACATGTCAGAGGTCGCACACCTCTGGAGCAACGAGGGGTTAAATGTCTTGCTCAGGGACACAGTGGGGGATTGAACCCGGGTCTCCACCCCCTTTTAGGGTGGAAATATCTTTTATTTATGTGAAGGTAAACACAAAATTCAATTCAAAGTGATAAAATATAACAGAATATAAAGCAGTGATTTGTAGCTGGCTGCTCTGATCAGTGTTATAAATCTGATTTTAAATCATTTGTGCTCCGCAGCTCCTCCACATGTCAGTTTTCTCCCAGAGTTTTTCTCCCTGTGGTCGATATCTGGCAGCTGGAAACAACTACGGAGAGATCGCCCTCTTCAGGTGGGGACAGAAACACCTGAGAGATTAAAACATTCGGCGTGTTATTAATGAAGACTAACAATCACTGTGGTTACCTGTTGCAGCCTGTCTGCAGCTCTGAGTCCAGATGCGACCGCACTGAGTCAGAAACCAGTTCTCACGTTCACAGGTGAGTGACGACGCATTCAGTTCATCGTCTTCCCTTCAGTTATTTAAAATTTATCATCATGCCACGAACTGAGGACAACCAGGGGAAACTTAGACTAATAAATAACTGTACTAATTTTCAAATTATTATTATTTTGATGGTTTGATATTTTAGTAATTGTTGTTTTTAAATTTCACATTTGATAATGATTTATTTTTGTCTATTTTTTTTTTTTTTTTTTTTAATGGACTAATTAAGTTTAGTTTGGTTTTTTTTTGCCTGTTAATATACACACACACACACACAGTTTTATCTATTCATTTTATTTAAATGTTTTAATATATTATTATAATAACACACGTTACTGTGTCATTTATTTAGTTTATTTAAATGTTTTAATTATTAGTTTTTATTTTAACACACACACGCTTACCGTTTTATTTATTTTAATTTAATATTTTCATTTTCTAACATACTAACACACACACACACACATGCTTATTGTTTTATTTATTTTAATTTAATATTATTTTCATTTTCTAACATACTAACACACACACACTTATTGTTTTATTTATTTATTTTAATTTAATATTATTTTCATTTTCTAACATACTAACACACACACACGCTTATTGTTTTACTTCTTTACTTTTTTAAAATTTTTATTTTTACCAAATATTTATTTTCTATATATTTGTTTTACTTTATATACTTTATATATAGCTTTGGCAATATTGTTGCTATACATTCATGCCAATAAAGCTAATTTGAATTTAAACATGAATATTAAGTCTGTGTGTTTGAGCCATTAAAGAAGTGGATGTAGCCGCCGTGACGTCCCCCGTTGGTTTGTGGACTGCCGTTTTGAAGCACCTAGGTTGGCATTTTGGTCGTTGCCATCTTGTTTTTTTTTGGATCCAGACATGACCATATTTGGTCGAGAGGGTGGAGCTAGCTAGCTTGGTTAGCAAGGTGCATCTGCAATTCACGTTAACTGTGATATTAGCCGGGATGCTAATTTTGGCTAAAGACAAACAGGCTTAAAACAAAATGGACATACTGAAAAATGACTTTTTCAGTGGCGCTGGTTAAATGTACACAGAGCAGCAGATACGAGTCGCCTCTGACCTGTCAATCAGCTTGTAGCCCCGCCCTAAAGCCTCCCCTGCTTCCTGGTCTCTGTTCCTCTAAATGGGACCATAATTTACTAAATGAACATCATAGCACTGGCTTCACTTTTCAGATCCGGAGGTCCCTGCTTGGTTCGTCCTTCGTTTCACATTTTAGTTCATTGTTGTAACAACAAAACGTTTTTATAATTCAGCCTTTAATCTTCATTTTAAGCAGTTTCATATTCAAAATAATTGTTTTGACTGGACGTTCTGTCTCCTCTTCTCTCCGTCAGCTCACGAAGGTCCCGTCTTCTCTCTGCTCTCCAACGACTGCCAATTATTGAGCGCAGGAAACGGGGAGATCAGCGCCTGGAGCTGGGCCGAGCTCATCAAGAAGGTAACTGTCGCTTTAAACTGAACATCGAAGGGTGGAGAGGACAGGGACGGTAGATATCTGACGAGCTGATGTCGGGTGATCTGGACTTTAGTGGAGGAAAAGTGTTCAGTTGCAGAAACAGAGATGACTTGAACTCTGTAACTTGAAGCCGCTCGCCGTCTCCTCCCGCCCTGAAGGAGCGGAGAGACACATGTTCATCAGCTTCACTCTGAACTGATATCTGACCTTCTGTTTCCTCAGAACGTCAAACCTGTGTGGACGAAAAGACCCAACTACAAGTGAGAGACGCCGCACGCTGTCTTTCTGTTTGCTCATTGTCGCCAGACTGGAGGTTCTGAGCTTTGTGTTTCGTCTCTGTCCTCAGATCCAGTCTGGAGATCCCGGAGATCAACGCCATGGTCATCAACCCCAGAGTGAGTCCAGACACAAACAGCAGACGTGTTTCCTGCTCTGTATCAGATCTGCTCAAACCCTAGACTCCGTGTTTTGTTAAATATTAGTCAGACAAACTTCAGAGCTCGGAGTAGCTGATATGGTTCAACATCTGATCAGGATCCTCCAGGGCGCCTTCCTTTGGAGGTTTTCCAGGCATGTCCTCCTGGTAGGAGATCCCGGGGTTGACCCAGAACTCGCTCGAGGGATTATATATCTCATCTGGAATGGGAACGCCACAGGATCCTCCAGGAGGAGCTGGAAAACATGCTCAGCCTGCTTCTGCTGGGGCCCGACCCGGATGAGAGGCAGAGGATGGATGGACGGACGGGTGTTGGATGATAGATGGATGGATCAATCAGGGATAGATGGTTTGGTGGTGATGGATGGATGTGGGATAGATTGACAGATGTTGGATGTTGATAGATTGACAGATGTTGGATGTTGATAGATGGACAGATGTTGGATGGATTTTGGACAGATGTGGGATAGATTGACAGATGTAGGATGGCTGGAGGACAGATGATGGATGGAGCTTGGATGGGTGGGTGTTGGATGAATGATGATGGATATTGGACAAATGTTGGATGGACAGATGTTTAGGACAGATTAATGGTTTGATGGTGATGGATGGATGGATGTGGGATAGCTGTTGGATGTAGGATGGATAGAGGACAGATGTTAGATGGATCGGTATTGTAGAGATGGTTGGATGGACGGATGTTGGACAGATGTTGGATTAATGGTTTGATGGTGATGGATGGATGTTGGACAGTTGTTGGATGGACAGTTGTTGGATTAATGGTTTGGTGGTGATGGACGGATGTTGGACAGATGTTGGATTAATGCTTTGGTGGTGATGGATGGATGTTGGACAGATGTTGGATTAATGCTTTGGTGGTGATGGATGGATGTTGGACAGATGTTGGATTAATGGTTTGGTGGTGATGGATGGATGTTGGACAGATGTTGGATTAATGGTTTGGTGGTGATGGATGGATGTTGGACAGTTGTTGGATGGACAAATGTTGGACGGACAGATGTTGGATTAATGGTTTGGTGGTGATGGATGGATGTTGGACAGATGTTGGATTAATGGTTTGGTGGTGATGGATGGATGGATGTGGGATAGATTGACAGATGTTAGATGGATGTGTGGAGCTTGGATGGATGGGTGTTGGATGGATTTTGGATAGATGGTTTGATGGTGATAGATGGATGTGGGATAGCTGTTGGATGTAGGATGGATAGAGGACAGATGTTAGATGGATCGGTATTGTAGAGATGGTTGGATGGACGGATGTTGGACAGATGTTGGATTAATGGTTTGATGGTGGTGGATGGATGTTGGACAGATGTTGGATTAATGGTTTGGTGGTGGTGGATGGATGTTGGACAGATGTTGGATTAATGGTTTGGTGGTGATGGACGGATGTTGGACAGATGTTGGATTAATGGTTTGGTGGTGATGGACGGATGTTGGACAGATGTTGGATTAATGGTTTGGTGGTGATGGATGGATGTTGGACAGTTGTTGGATGGACTGGTGATGGACGGATGTTGGATTAATGGTTTGCTGGTGATGGACGGATGTTGGATTAATGGTTTGCTGGTGATGGACGGATGTTGGATTAATGGTTTGCTGGTGATGGACGGATGTTGGATTAATGGTTTGCTGGTGATGGACGGATGTTGGATTAATGGTTTGCTGGTGATGGACGGATGTTGGATTAATGGTTTGCTGGTGATGGACGGATGTTGGATTAATGGTTTGCTGGTGATGGACGGATGTTGGATTAATGGTTTGCTGGTGATGGACGGATGTTGGATTAATGGTTTGCTGGTGATGGACGGATGTTGGATTAATGGTTTGCTGGTGATGGACGGATGTTGGATTAATGGTTT
>NC_060151.1:31551841-31554748 GCF_021292245.1 Micropterus dolomieu
TGCTGGTGATGGACGGATGTTGGATTAATGGTTTGCTGGTGATGGACGGATGTTGGATTAATGGTTTGCTGGTGATGGACGGATGTTGGATTAATGGTTTGCTGGTGATGGACGGATGTTGGATTAATGGTTTGCTGGTGATGGACGGATGTTGGATTAATGGTTTGCTGGTGATGGACGGATGTTGGATTAATGGTTTGCTGGTGATGGACGGATGTTGGATTAATGGTTTGCTGGTGATGGACGGATGTTGGATTAATGGTTTGCTGGTGATGGACGGATGTTGGATTAATGGTTTGCTGGTGATGGACGGATGTTGGATTAATGGTTTGCTGGTGATGGACGGATGTTGGACAGATGTTGGATTAATGGTTTGCTGGTGATGGACGGATGTTGGACAGATGTTGGATTAATGGTTTGCTGGTGATGGACGGATGTTGGACAGATGTTGGATTAATGGTTTGCTGGTGATGGACGGATGTTGGACAGATGTTGGATTAATGGTTTGCTGGTGATGGACGGATGTTGGATTAATGGTTTGCTGGTGATGGACGGATGTTGGACAGTTGTTGGGTGGATGGAGATGCTTCTATCTTGAAGGTGTCGTGGCCCTTTAAGAATCCGAACAGAAATCAATTTTTCAATTCAGTTTTATTTATATAGCGCCAAATCACAACAACAGTTATCTCACAGTGCTTTTCATAAAGAGCAGGTCTAGACCGTACTCTGTGATGCTATTTACAGAAGCCCAACAGTTACCACCAAGAGCAGCACTAGGAGACAGAGGCAAGGAAAAACTTCCTTTCAATCAGCTGTCAGTTGTTGATGGCGGTTGATGCTTGTTGCTGTGGAAACAGATGGCGTCGGCTCAGCTCTGTCTCTCATCGCTGTGTTTCAGGATAACAGTCTTGTGGTTGGAGGAGGAGACAACAACATCCACATCCTGGACCTGGAGCACGGAGCCTTCAAGGTCAGCTTCATCAGTCATACCTCTGCTGCTCCGCCCGAGTGGAGACACGTTGACGGCCGTGTTCAGGTGTTTCATGGTTAAATACGTCTGGAGGGGCGTGGCGTTGTGACTGAGCTCTGTGGCGGTCTCTGTTTTCAGTCGGTCCTTCGCGGGCACTCGGACTACATCCACTGTGTGAGCGTGAGGGAGAGGGACGCCGAGATCCTGTCGGGGGGCGAGGACGGAGCCGTGAGGATGTGGGGTGAGTGATGGCGGCCATGCTGGTCTCACGCCTATCAGAAAACAACAAATGCCAGATTTAATTTTAACGCTGATGTCCTGTTGATCAGACAGCAGGACGGGTCAGTCTGTCCACTGCGTCGAGGTCCACAAGTACGAGGTGAGAAACGCTACAGCTGCTTTATTCATCATGTCTGTCTTATTTTTTCCGTGTGTAGGTTTCACACAAATTTTAGTTTCCCATCGTGTTTATCGCGCGAGTTTGACGACTCGCCAACACTACAGCTGTTTGAACCCAAAATAAACATTTTGCTGTGATTTATTTCTCAAACTGGTGCTGAAATAACGACTACATGATGCTGATTTGTTAAAAATATGAAGTCATGCTTTGTCAGGTCTGTCAGCCAGATGACAAGCAAACAACTTTTAAAATGCTCGTTTTCTGAATGGAGTTCTGACCCATCAGGGCTACGCTAACGTCTTTCATAGTAAAGTACGACGAAAGGTGGAATCAAGTAACAGACACGTATTTGCAGAACTTACCCGTTAGTTCAGCTTCCTCGCTGACTTTTCTCCCAGCAGCCTCCTGTTGTGTCGCTCTGTGTAAATGTACGTTGCGGATCAGCTCGTCGTGTGTAAACGCTTCCTCCTTTTAAAACAAAGAAAAGTGAACAGAGTCTGGTGTGTTTCAGAGCTGTGCCCGGCCTCAGTACGGTAAATGGATCAGCTGTCTGACCACGGACTCTGACTGGATGGTGAGGGAACGCCGACATCATTAAATGTGTAGTTACCTTGGTTACAGGTGGTGTTTTAGGGAGGTGGCGGTGACTTTGTGTTGTTTGTGCTCCAGCTGTGTGGCGGAGGTCCGTCTCTGTCTCTGTGGCATCTCCGCTCTCTGTCACCGACCTCCATCTTCCCTCTGACCGGCTGCCAGAGACAAGCCGCCTTCCACCAGGACATGGTGAGGTCACTGTGTGTGTGTGTGTGTGTGTGTGTGTGTGTGTGTGTGTGTGTGTGTGTGTGTGTGTGTGTTCATGTACATGTACAGTGGGGGAAAAAAGTATTTGACCCCTTACTGATTTTGCAGGTTTGCCCACTTACAAAGAATGCAACGATCTATAATTTTAATCATATGTACATTCTAACAGTGAAAGACAGAATCCCAAAGAAAATTCCAGAAAATCACATCATATGAATTTATAAAAATTGATAACCATCTGATGAGGAAAAACAAGTATTTGACCCCCTACCAAACAGCAAGTATTCTGGCTCCTACAAGCCAGTTAGTCTTTCTTTAAGACACAGCCCCAATCCCAACCAATTATCTACATCAAATACACCTGCCTCACCTCGTTACCTGTATAAAAGACACCTGTCAACACCCAAACAACCAGCATCCAACATCACCACCATGGGCAAGACCAAAGAGCTTTCTACGGACATCAGGGACAAGATTGTTGATCTGCACAAGGCTGGGATGGGCTACAAGAGAATCGGAAAGCAACTTGGAGAGAAAAGATCAACTGTCGGTGCAGTTATCAGGAAATGGAAGAAGCACCACACCACCGCCAACTTCCCTCGGTCTGGGCCTCCACACAAGATCTCGCCTCGTGGGGTGTCCCTGATCATGCGAACGGTGAGGAATCATCCCAAAACCACAAGGGGGGAACTGATGAATCAACTGAAGGCAGCTGGGACCACAGTTACAAAAGAAACGG
>NC_060151.1:31554848-31558300 GCF_021292245.1 Micropterus dolomieu
ACAAGCCAGTTAGTCTTTCTTTAAGACACAGCCCCAATCCCAACCAATTATCTACATCAAATACACCTGCCTCACCTCGTTACCTGTATAAAAGACACCTGTCAACACCCAAACAACCAGCATCCAACATCACCACCATGGCCAAGACCAAAGAGCTTTCTACGGACATCAGGGACAAGATTGTTGATCTGCACAAGGCTGGGATGGGCTACAAGAGAATCGGAAAGCAACTTGGAGAGAAAAGATCAACTGTCGGTGCAGTTATCAGGAAATGGAAGAAGCACCACACCACCGCCAACCTCCCTCGGTCTGGGCCTCCACACAAGATCTCGCCTCGTGGGGTGTCCCTGATCATGCGAACGGTGAGGAATCATCCCAAAACCACAAGGGGGGAACTGATGAATCAACTGAAGGCAGCTGGGACCACAGTTACAAAAGAAACGGTTGGTAACCCACTACGCCGTCATGGATTGAAATCCTGCAGCGCACGCAAGGTCCCCCTGCTCAAGAAGAAACATGTACAGGCCCGCATGAAGTTCGCCATTCACCACCTGGACGACTCAGAAGAGGCCTGGAAGAAGGTGATGTGGTCAGATGAGACCAAAATAGAACTCAACTCAACTCGTCGTGTTTGGAGGGCAAAGAACACCGAGTACAACCCAAAGAACACCATCCCCACCGTCAAGCATGGTGGTGGCAACATCATGCTTTGGGGGTGCTTTTCAGCCAAGGGGACGGGACAACTCCATCGTATTGAGGGGAGGATGGACGGGGCCATGTATCGTGGAATTCTGGACCAACATCTCCTTCCCTCAGTGAGAGAGCTGAAGATGGGTCGAGGATGGGTGTTTCAGCACGACAACGACCCTAAGCACACCGCCAAAGCAACAAAAGAGTGGCTGAAGAAGAAGCACATCAAGGTTCTGGAGTGGCCTAGCCAGTCTCCAGACCTGAAACCAATTGAAAATCTTTGGAGGGAGCTTAAAATTCGAGTTGCCAGGCGACAACCTCGGAACCTGAATGATTTGGAGGCTGTCTGCAGGGAGGAGTGGGCCAACATCCCTGCCGAAATGTGCACAAACCTTGTCACCAACTATAAAAACCGTTTGACATCTGTGCTGGCCAATAATGGCTTTTCTACAAAATATTAACATGCTGTTTGTCCAGGGGGTCAAATACTTGTTTTTCCTCATCAGATGGTTATCAATTTTTATAAATTCATATGATGTGATTTTCTGTCTTTCACTGTTAGAATGTACATATGATTAAAATTATAGATCGTTGCATTCTTTGTAAGTGGGCAAACCTGCAAAATCAGCAAGGGGTCAAATACTTATTTCCCCCACTGTATGTGTGTTAATAACACGTTCTCCTCCTCCTCAGATCCTGGCAGTGGGTGAAGGCCCGTTCGTGTCTCACTGTCTGCTGGGGGGAGAAGTCAAAGCTCAGATCCCCTGTTCACCACAGAACCTCAACACGCTGCAGCTCAACACCAACAGCTCCGAGCACCGGGTGAGACCCTGAACGCATCACATACGTAACATCAGAGAGCTGACGGCGTCTGCGCTGAGACCCTGAACGCATCACATACATTAGACCCTGAACGCATCACATACGTAACATCAGAGAGCTGACGGCGTCTGCGCTGAGACCCTGAACGCATCACATACATTAGACCCTGAACGCATCACATACGTAACATCAGAGAGCTGACGGCGTCTGCGCTGAGACCCTGAACGCATCACATACGTAACATCAGAGAGCTGACGGCGTCTGCGCTGAGACCCTGAACGCATCACATGCGTAACATCAGAGAGCTGACGGCGTCTGCGCTGAGACCCTGAACGCATCACATACATTAGACCCTGAACGCATCACATACGTAACATCAGAGAGCTGACGGCGTCTGCGCTGAGACCCTGAACGCATCATTAGTGTGATGGAGGCCAGTCGGGGTTTGTCTGTCGCCTCGAGCGTCCACAGCAGCTGCAGTCTGAGATGGACGTAAAGAAACAGGAAGTCCATCACGGCGGTAACGGTGTGTTTTGTGTCTGTGCAGGTGCTGACAGCAGGAGGCAGCAGCGACCACATCGACGTCTTCACCAACCTGTCGTACAGAGCGTTCTCACTGCGCTTCTGACGTGAACGTGTCTGACAGGTGGAGCTCTGTCACTATTTTTACTGTTAAACTCAGCTTTTGTATCGTTTAGTCTGAAGATAATAAAATATTTTGTACCAACAGTTTTATTTTATTTGCACAAAATCATCTCCCAGAAGTTGTTCACTGAAGTTTTCCACAACAAAGCTGATGTTTGGGGCCAGGGGCCCAGTTCTAACGGGTGCGTGACATTAAGCGCGTGGCGCAGTTGTGTTTGGGGTGCGTCCAACTCCAGTTTTGCTAGTTGAATGGCGGAGAATACGGTCAGTGCCAACTCATCCTGCGCAGAAGTTCGGTGGATTTGGAGAGTTTCTCCATGTACGTGGCCCCCCCCTCGCCTGCAGGTCCTCCAGAGACGTGGCTCCGGCCGGACCGTGGCCCCCCCTCGCCTGCAGGTGGAAATTCTGTTGCAAATTTATTCCGGACATTTCTTTTGAACCACTGTGGATAAAAGTATTTCTAACAGTTATTTTATTATCGTTTTTATTATTCCATAAGAAAGTTTAGTGAGGATGAAGCACAACTTCCAGGCAGACCCTCCCCCGCTCTGATTCTTCTGACCCGCTGCTGCTGAGGACATTTACTGAAATAAAATAGTGAATAAACTGATACCTTTACAGATTATTATCATTACACAGTATTTCTGTTGTTCTTGATAAAACGAGGCCGAGCTCCTTCTGCTTTCAGCCTGGAACTCTACTTTTTGTTAGTATGAGAAAACCGGCCAAGACGACGGCGACTTCGCCGGAGAAGGTTACTGGTAAAGAGCCGCCCCCGAGCCTTGAACCAGTACGTTTTAACCCCCACCAGCGAGAGTTGAAGCTGCAGCCGGACAGACGAACAACACCTTCTTACAGAAATATACCTTCCAGCTGCGTTCGTCACAAACCTTCCAGTGAGCCTGAAGTTATTCGTGTAAAAAAAAAAAAAGATGGCGTTTAGAACTAAAAAGATTTTATTTATGATAGCAAAAAAATACAGTTATATTTTCACTTTGAAAGCAAAGTGTACAAACCTCGTTCAGCGTTTCTCTTTACGACAGCGCTCTCCCGGGGCACAAAACAAACGCACTCCGACTTAAACAGAACCAGGTGTTGCATTCAGGGAACAGAATATAGATCAGGATAAATGACAGCCAGTTGGTTCCCTTTTGTGTTCTTCAAACCGACACATGAGAGTAAATATCATGTACAGAGGCAGTCGTACAGCTCCACCTGCCGTCTTACTTTACCCAGAATTCATCAGGAACAACGTCGGGGTCAGACCGCACGATAGCGGCCCGATCACCTGACAG
>NC_060151.1:31558400-31573237 GCF_021292245.1 Micropterus dolomieu
TCCGGCCGGACCGTGGCCCCCCCTCGCCTGCAGGTGGAAATTCTGTTGCAAATTTATTCCGGACATTTCTTTTGAACCACTGTGGATAAAAGTATTTCTAACAGTTATTTTATTATCGTTTTTATTATTCCATAAGAAAGTTTAGTGAGGATGAAGCACAACTTCCAGGCAGACCCTCCCCCGCTCTGATTCTTCTGACCCGCTGCTGCTGAGGACATTTACTGAAATAAAATAGTGAATAAACTGATACCTTTACAGATTATTATCATTACACAGTATTTCTGTTGTTCTTGATAAAACGAGGCCGAGCTCCTTCTGCTTTCAGCCTGGAACTCTACTTTTTGTTAGTATGAGAAAACCGGCCAAGACGACGGCGACTTCGCCGGAGAAGGTTACTGGTAAAGAGCCGCCCCCGAGCCTTGAACCAGTACGTTTTAACCCCCACCAGCGAGAGTTGAAGCTGCAGCCGGACAGACGAACAACACCTTCTTACAGAAATATACCTTCCAGCTGCGTTCGTCACAAACCTTCCAGTGAGCCTGAAGTTATTCGTGTAAAAAAAAAAAAAGATGGCGTTTAGAACTAAAAAGATTTTATTTATGATAGCAAAAAAATACAGTTATATTTTCACTTTGAAAGCAAAGTGTACAAACCTCGTTCAGCGTTTCTCTTTACGACAGCGCTCTCCCGGGGCACAAAACAAACGCACTCCGACTTAAACAGAACCAGGTGTTGCATTCAGGGAACAGAATATAGATCAGGATAAATGACAGCCAGTTGGTTCCCTTTTGTGTTCTTCAAACCGACACATGAGAGTAAATATCATGTACAGAGGCAGTCGTACAGCTCCACCTGCCGTCTTACTTTACCCAGAATTCATCAGGAACAACGTCGGGGTCAGACCGCACGATAGCGGCCCGATCACCTGACAGTCATGGAGCGTTCGGGGACTAAGATGAGCGTGGGGAACAAATCCAAAAGGCCTGGATGAAAGCAGATCCAGGCGCAGCAGGAACCTGCCAGGTGAGATGAGGCCGTAGTGTCCGTGGAGATGCGTCAGCGTGGCGGTTCTGCGGGTGATGTCGGGCGGGCGGGGCTTCAGGCGGCAGACAGGCAGGCCTGGCGGACGCTCTGGGCCCAGGTGTTGAGCAGCTCCGTCACCGAGTGTTTGTCCGGCAGCTGCAGCAGTTTGGACGTCATGTTTCTGTGGACCGTCTGCAGGAAGCTGTTCGCACCTGGTGGAGAGAGAGAGAGAGTCGCGGTCAGGTGGAGTCACTCAGTCTGCTTCAGCCTCTGAATCAGTGAAGGCAACGATTATTATTCATTAAACAACACCTGTAATTACTCAATATTTAAGTATTATTATTATTAATATGAACTTTATTTCTCCTCCAGGGGAAACTGTTATTAAGGAGGTCGATCGTCGACGTCGTGTTATTAATTAATCATAGAAGTTTCTAAGCTCTGGCGGACGCGTAGTTAAAAGCGAGTACGTCCAGGGCTTTACTTGGGCGTGCAAAGCTGGGCGGTGGACCCGCAGGTGCTGCATCAGGTTAGATGTAGGTATTGGCTCCTTTTAACGGCGCCCTGGTCAGTGTTGGTGCACCCTCTGTCAGAGTTGAGCCGGCGTTTACAGGGTTCTTGCACCATTTGAAAAGTCAAATTTAATGCTTTTTAAGACCTCAACAAATATAAATTTAAGACTTCAACTTTTGAAACAATTTCTTTGATAGAAAAGAGACGCGCATTTGATCTCTTCACGCCATGTTTGGCAGTTTTATTTCCACCACAGGTGAGTGACGTTACAGACTCTGAATCGGGGGAACATAGAGGCCGTTTACGCCTGGCGTTAAAATGCATTTTGGGTGATGAGATTGTGATCGGGTAGCACTTGAACACATGAGCAGTCGTAAGTAGGCCTACAGGTGTAAATGCACCCGAGACGCGTTGAGGACAGATTGTGATCCGATCAGCAAAACGACCTCTGGAGGTGTTCAGGGGAAATATGTACCGCTCGCAAATAAAATAAATAACGTTAATTATCATGATACAATCTGCCTCAACAACAATATACAGATGTTCAATAAATATTTGATTTAATTCATTTGAATCAGCACTTTCTTTTCTATTAAGATGTTTATTGTGTTGCGGAAAAGGGACTGAAAAAAGATTTAACTTTATTTTTCTCATGCATATTTGTTGTTTTGAATGTTCTACCTCAGCTCTGTGTTTGATAGCAGGCTGCTTTTTGTCATCAGGTGTTTGTCATGTTCTGACCATAAAGAAACATTTAAAAGCACAATTAACCATCTGGTTTCTTCAGGAGCAAAACATCTACCTTTAAACTTATAATAATAAAAACGATTGTACTATTTTTGTCCATATTGCCGAACTCTTACCCGCACACTGCTGTTAAACTCAATATAAACCTCTAAAATAACAGAAAAGAGCAACTTACACATTATAAAAAAAAGATAGCAAGACCGAACTTAAGTTTCACTTTCTGGCCGAGCTCATACGCAGGCGCGCCGCTACAGAGAGGTAAATAATCCATGAAGAAAGACACACTTTAGAAAGTTATTTTAACCTGTAGTTGTAGAAAATCTGAGAGGAGGACGTGATGTAGGCTACAGTTTGAGCTAGACAGAACGATCGGATCTTCCTCCAACCACTTTAACAAGCGTCTCCCAATCCCAACAAGCCACGACTGACGATACTATGACAAGCGGCCAGACGTCAACGTCTGCAGCTAACGTAAACGTAACATGAGTTATATTAACGGCGGGGTCTCGCGTTGTCACTTACTAAAAGAAAACCATACAAATACACGCTAATTAGCTGTTTTAGGCGACTGTGCGTGACAATTTCCCCACCAGCCTTAAACGCACCATCGGCAAATTTAATACCTACAGCAAAGACCTTAATTTCCCTGATTTCAATTTAAGACCTTTTAAGAGTTTTTTTTCTCCACTCGGTGTCGCGGAGCCTTTACGATTTAAAGCGCGGTTATTAGTGAGACCCGGTAATCGTGCATCCCTGGATCAGTGCTGCTCTCATTAACAGGTCTGATGATGGTGGAGCGGACAGCTGAGGCCAACGCACAGCAACAGAAACCTGACGGAGGAATCGGACTCTTTGTGTTCAACATCTACAGAACGATTTCTTTATTTCCTGTCACTTCTCCTGAGGGACGTCACTAATCGCTTCCTGCAGGAGTAAAACAATAAAACATCTTTCCTTCCGTCAGATTTATACAGCGTGTACACTGCGTGCTGTGAGTTCATGAACACTGGACACGCAGGATTCCTGTCTCACCGTACTGCTCCCCGTCGTCGGCCAAGTAAGGACTCTGATCCGGATAATCGGCAGGAACGCTGAGCTGCAGGGGAGGAACGCTGGGAAGGTTCTTATCATCTGAGGACAGGACAAACAGGACGACGTCAGAACATCCTGCCGATCTCGTCTGGAGACCTGAATCTGAAGCCGACCAACTCACCCAGCTTGCAGACGAGGTGCACGGTGCCGTTGTTGCTGCAGAACGAAGGATCCAGGTTGACGAGGAACTTGACGTCGAGGCGAGCCACCTCCCCCTGCAGGATGTTGGGGATGGTCTGCCGCTCGTCCTCCTCGTGCTTCCTCTTCCTCCCTGAGACGTTGGGACCCCTGAAAAGGACATGAAACAGAAAGACCCTCAGTCCTGTGACTGTGTTTGTCTGCTGCTGACTCTATTTCACATCCACACTGGCCCCAAAACAGCGTGCTGGATATGAAAGAAGGGGTTCTGCAGAAAAACTACATCTGACAGGCCAAGAACTAAAGTCCTCGGCTGTGGCTTAACCCTGACCGTACCCGCTGGCCTCTGCAGAAACGTACGTGCAGATCCAGCTGCTTGGTTTTGTTTGTTTGATTAAGACTTTCGTTGAACAGATGGCGAGACTTTTAGCGATGGCAGGATCAGGGAACATGGTTTCCAACAGCTCAACCCGAGTCTGCATTTCTTTTGTACAACTGATCTTTTGCTGTGGGCGCACATCCAAAACGCTGTGCGGAGGTTACAGGAGTAAACGGGGAGGAAAAAGTTCCTGTTTTTCTGGGACTTCAAACCCGTTTTCAAAAGTCTTTAAAAGAAACAAAAGCACTGTTCTCAAGCCAGATGTTATTAATCTTACCGATATTACATTACTGTTAGCAGAAATAATCTAAATGCTCATTGAAGACGTAGGCTACCTGTAGCGCCACGTTAGCTCACGCGCTCACATTAGCTGGGTGTGCGCCGATAAGTTCGGACCGTTTGCATCAGAGTTTTTTGTTACAGCGTGATCAATACAGATTTTTCCCAGAAACACATTTAAAAGCAGGACCGAAGCTAACGCACCTTTATAAAAGTGAAGTTAACGTCACAATCCAACCAAATTTTAAGGCCTAAAATTGAGATAATCAGATTTTGGATTTGTAGAAACCCTGTGTGAGGCGAGGTTTCAGTTTTATTCTTTTTAATCACAAACACATTTCCTTTTTTATCATGCAGACAGTTTGGCTTTCCGTGGTCGAGACAGATAAATCTGTCGCCCAGATGTTTGGGATGTTTAAAAGACATTCAACACATTCGACAGAACACCGGACTGTGTGAGAGACGTACGTGATGGGGGGTCCGTGGATGGCGGTCATGGCGGGGGCGAAGGTTCGGTACAGAGAGTGGTTGAAGACCGGGGAGCGGATGTTGGCCATGACGGCGTCCAGCAGCGGCTGACACAGATACTGCTGTTTGGTGGGCGGAGGGGGAGGAGGGGTCGGCTGGAACAACAGGACAAACGGTTAATATTCAAAGTGCAACGACCCGTCTGAACCCAAACCTTACAGACGGGAACTAAAAACCTCGTCAGGATAAAGACACAGACAGAGAGACGCTCTCACCACGGCCATGTCGTTCTTCAGCTTCTCTAAAGCGATTTCACACTTCTGCAGCGTCTTCAGAGGACACCTGCAGGTCAGAGGACACGCAGGGTCAAATCAAGAGACTCGGTGTGTCGGAGAGGAGCGAGGGCCTCAGTGATCAGCTGTTACCTGGTGTTTGGATCAGTCAGGATGTTCAGCAGACTCTTCATCTTACTCAGGTCCTTCTTCCTGTCTGTGAACACAAACGAAACTCAAACTAAGACAAAAAGACGTTACAGAGACACAGACCAAGTGTCCTGTTCTGTCCGACCGCAGAGGCAGTTTCCTGTCCTTCGTTATGATAAAATGGATCAGTCAGAGTTTCAGCTCTGACCTTCATTCTTGTCGATCTTGTTGATCATCCTGCGCAGAGGTTCGATGTATTTGGAGAGCTGCTTGAGTTTCTCCATGTACTGCTGGTCCTCCAGAGACGTGGCTCCAGCCGGACTCATCACTGAGCTGGGGTTACCTGCGGGACAGGTGAGGACGGGGGGGAAAGGGGGAGTGAAGGTATGAAGTTTGTTCAGGGAGGTCTGCATGACATCATAACTCCTCATTCATTCATTTTACGGAACATGAAGAACTATAGACTGAATGAAAAAGGTGGACGTAGAATCCGGGTCTACACCTGGCCAGCAGGGGGCGACGTCTCTGAGACGTCAATGTTTCTACTTGTCAGCTGATTTATTCCCTCAGTAAACACTTTCCTGATGAGTTTATGGTCTCAGTCGCTAGTTTCAAGTCTTCTTCAACACAGCGTGATGTTCATTTAGTAAATTATGGTCCCGTTTAGAGGATCAGAGACCAGGAAGCAGGGGAGGCTTTAGGGCGGGGCTACAAGCTGATTGGCAAGTCTCTACCATGGCGACCTGTCAATCAGGATAGAGGCGACTCCGCTGTGTACATTTAACCTGCGCCGCTGAAAAAGCTTATTAAGATTTTTCAGTAAGTACATTTGGTTTTTAGCCTGTTTGTCGCTCGCTAAAATTAGCATCCAGGTTAATATAAAGAAACCAAGAGGGCGACGGCAGAAACGCCAAACTGGAGGCTTCAAACAGAAGTCCACCAACACATGAATTCTATAAAAGTAATTTACAGATCATATTTACCCAGCTACACTCTGCGCTGATTCTATAAAAACGTTTTATAATCCTAATCCTTGTTTTCTTGTTGACAATTCTCTCGTTAATCTGAAGTTAATACAAAAAAAAATGGTATTTTCTGGTTTTACACCAACCGAGAGAAAACTTCCCTGAACTCCGGGTGTCGGGATAAACGATCTACATCAGCAAAGACGGAACGGCGCTGGACGAGGACTACGATGTACCTGTGATCTGCTGGAGTTTTACTTACCTGTCCTCCTTCCTTCTGCAGAACTGTGTTGTCTGTAACTCTGTCTCTTTTGATAAATAGAGATATTATGATTTGTTATCTTTTTGTTCCCCGTTTCCTCCGTTGATGGTCAAGGTGTCTGACCGTGGGTGTACCTGGCGTGTTGAGCGGTCCAGGAGACGGGACTCCATAGTTCTGGGGGGTTCGGGCGATGGCGGGGCTCTGTGAGGGCTGCGGGGACGGGCTGGGCTGGAAACCCCCCGGAGACGGAGTGGGGCCGGAGCTGGAGACGGGAAGCGGGACAGATTTTAGAAACCTGCGTCACAGTCGGCTCTTCGGGCCAAAGATCAGCGAACACCTGTCCTACCTGGCCGAGTTGGGGGGCTGGGGTGACGGCTGGGGAGGGGGGGGCATCGGCTGCGGCGTCTGCACCTGCCCCGGGGACGGCGATGACATCATCGAATGCTGCGGCACCTGCTGAGGAAAGCGATTGGACAAGAAGAGAAAACAGATGAACCAAATCAGAGGAGGAGAGGCTGCAGAGTCGTTTTAATTTAACGGCAGTGACGAGATCACGCCAAGGCTGATTCTAACTATCGATAGGTGGCGTTTGGTTTTATAAAACATCATCTGGTCCTGTTTCTTGTTATCCATAGATCCGTGCTCATGTTCTTGGTGAACTGAACTTGAACCCATGCCCTGCTGCGTTGCCTCACTTAGTTCGCCTGAATCGCTCTAGAGTTGCGGTTCGCTTGTGGTGTGAAAGCAAACGAGCAAACCACCGGATTTTTTTGACAGCTGACGTGTGATGTGAGCATTATTTCCAAAGCTAAACTACTAATAAATCCATCTGCTGACTCCGTGAGATGTGTTCAGCGATCTGTGCAAGGCCTGTGTAGGCTGTGTGTGCAAATCATTTAGTAACCACGTAACAAGTAAGCTGTTATTAAAGGGGCCAGTCCTCTTTGTAGCCTACTGGAAGTTCATAAATCATTTTCAACGATCCCACAGTAATAAGCTCCGAATTATTACTGACAAGACGCCTCGTCTTTGTCCTGTTTTTACGTCATTATTCATAATATTCGGTCAATTTGTGGTGTGAAATTACTAATCAAGCTTATTAATAACTTATTTCTTCTTGAGCTCTTTGCAATACAGATCAGTTAAAGTGCTGCGTAAACTTCTGTCAGTCACCGGAGTTTGATTTCCCCACGTGGGTCCCGACGATGCAGGACAAAAAACTCCAACGTTACCCGTCGGTCTCTGCAACGTCACGGTTCCTCCTCTTGATTCGACTGTAAAACTGCAGGAAAGAAAGGTGTACGGCGGGAGTTTCACTTTCCGGGCGAGCGGTCGAATCGGCGCGGAGAGAGACAACATGGTGTATAATCCATGGTGGGAAACAAATCACGCTCGGAGGGGACGCTTCAGAAACCCGAGCAACTGATGGGAGGATGTGACGTTTGGTTGTTTGAGCCGGACAGAGTGGCGGTCAGGTGGTTATTTGACAGCGGCTGGAGAGGACGTTGGCGTTGTCGGTTTGCCGCTTCTCCTCGGATCTGAATCTCCCTCCTCGACCCTCTGAGGGCTGAGATATTATTGTTTTTATTCTGATTGTGAACGCATTTCACCGTGGACACTGAAGATGATTACTGCCAGGTATAAATGTAATCAGGTAAAATCATAAGCCAGATTTTATCTGGATACAGGATTCATTCTAGTGGCAGGTGCGAACAGCCTCTTTGATGGAAAAAACAGATTTCCACACAATGAAATAAAAAGTGAGAGTCCTGCTCAGAGTTCTGATTGGCTGCTGACGGCTCTGTGAAGTTGGACGGCAGTGGGGGAGTTCGTACCAGCATCTAGTTTAGAAGTAGTTTAGTCGACTTCAGCGGCGTTCAGCACCGTCGTGCTGTTGGGATATACAGTGAGTGAGTGCACCACTCACAGTTTTATAAACATCTGATTAAATCTTTTCATGTGACGACATTGAAGAAATGACACTTAGCTACAATGTAAATGACTCAACATGCAACACGATAACGACCCCAAACAAACCTCCGAGACGACCGCCGCCTCACTAAAGAAGCTGAGGGTAAAGGTGACGGACTGACCGAGCACGTCTCCAGACCTGAACCCTACCACTCACTACTTTACACTGGAGCAAAGAGTCATTTCTTCAGTGTCGTCACATGAAAAGATAAAAACAGATATTTACAAATATGTGAGGGGTGCACTCACTTTCATGAGATACTATATGATGCCTGAAAGGCAAAACCCAGGGGAGGAACCTGCATAATTTAAAATGATCAGTCAGAGGATTCGAACACACCTCAGCCGACTGGAGCGGCAGCACACGGTGAGAAGCAAAGTGCGGACAGGACAGCGAGGGGTCAGAGGTCACACTGGGGGATAAATACCTGCTGTGTCATCGTCTGTCCTCCCACCGCAGCGGCGGCGGCGGCGGCTGCGGCGGCGGCGGCCGCAGCGGCAGCGTTTGGAGGAGGGATGGAGGGGTTCATGGGGGCTCGAGGCAGCCGGGGTGGAAGCTGCATCCCAGGACGAACCAACTTCAGAGGACACACAACAGGACAGGTGAGCAGAGGAGGCAGACGTACACTGCGGCACACACACAACCCTGACCGACAAACGTCACAACGATGTAGACCGCCTAACCTAAACCTTAAAAAAGTCCTCTGAACCAGCGAGGAGCGGCCAAAATATCCTCGCTACGATGGTTTAAAAAGATAAACGCACTCCCTCTCACCGGGTTAGGATGGAGGCAGCTGCTCTGACAACAAAGCAGAACAGCTGAGTGATTTCTTCTGGTCTGTTCAGACTACGGCCAAAAATCTTATCAGGATTAAAAATATAACATCTTTCACTTTCAATAATTATCAGGATAAATGTCAAATAAATTTTGCTTTCAGGTTTAAAGTCTGACTTTTGCTCCTGAGTGAAAGTTAATTGTGGTTTTAAACTTTTCTTTATGGTCAGAACAAAGACTTGATGCCAAACAGCGGATCACTTCACAAAACTGAGGCAGAACATTCACAACTAATGATGATAAAATCAACAAATATGCACGAGGAAAATTAAGTAAAATTTCCTCAAAATAAATATCTTAATAAAAACACTAAGTGCTGATTCGTTCAAAAGTATTAAATCAAACATTTATTGAACATTTGTAATTTTGTTTTTGAAGAATTTATATTGTTAGTTATTGTTTTATTGTCCAGCTCTAGTTCAGACAGAAAACAAGATTTACACAAATTTGAGCAGTTTGTGTTTGTTCAACCCAAAAGCCGATTTACAAACTCGTATTTGCACCACTTGCCGTCTGAAGCGATTGCAGATTAAAGGAGACCTATTATTCTGCTTTTCCAGTCCTATATTGTAGTTCTGTGACTCCTGCAGCTTTGCATGATTCAAAGTTCAAAAAAATATTTTATTTTCTTATACTGGCTCTTCATGCAGGCCTTCATTTCAGCCTCTGTCTGAAACAAGCTGTAGATGCTCCTGTCTCTTTAAGGCCCCCCCTCTCTCAAAGCCCACTGTCTTCTGATTGGCCAAGACCTGAAGTATGTTACCAGGCTGTTGCTGGGCGGAACAGGCAGACTGAGCGTTGCTGTGGGAGCAAATTACCATATATAGACCAGCGGCTCCGTCTGGCTCCGTGTGTCGTATTACGTTGGTAGAAAAAGCAGTTCAATACAGAGCGTTCAGAACAGGAGGAAATCTTTGACCGTGTTTAACACAAACATCAACACTGTAACATTGTAGATAAGTCATAAAATGTGGAAAAGCACAATAGGTCTCCTTTAAAGATCGACTCCTCCCCACCTGCAGGAGGAGCAGAGCCTCTACTTCTAACAGGACCAAGACACAGACGGTTTATTATAATGTTCTGTTTCCATTTCTTTTCTTTGTGTTTAAAGACAACATTTACACTTCACACAGCTCACAGACAGTTAATAGAAACGAATAAAACACTAACTTCTAGGCTGCAGTCTCACCTGTCCGGGAACAGCGCCGGCGGCTGCAGCAGCTGCGTTGAGCTGCGCCTGTGCTGCGGCTTGCTGCGCTGCCTGCTGCGCCTGCTGCTGTTGCTGCTGCTGCTGCAAGGCTGCACGGGCCTGCTTTCACACACACACACAAAGCAAAGCATGCAAGCAGAAGGTTGGGTAAGCAGGACTACTGGAACCCTGCATGGTGACTGGCAGTCTGGATGGACAGGTTCGGGGATCTGGCTCTTGTTGAATCTCAGATCAGAGATGGAAAACTGAATCACACAGATTCAGATTTTCACCATCTTTTAAGTCTTTCTTAAAAAGGAATTCTGTACTACAAAGATTAACTTTGGAATAAACTTTCACGCGGAACGAGGTTTTGTCTCCCATCACTTACGTAAGAAGCAAATAAAGGAGGAACCTGTTAACGGCCAGTGTGAACGGGAGGAACTTGTTTTAAGACGCACTTGGAAATGTGCTGAACGTATCCTTTAATAGCACAAACTCACTAACTGCTTTAGTGTAAAGTGGGCGACTTTTAAAACATATGTTCACATATTAGGGGTGTGACGAGACACTTTACCCACGAGATCGAGACGAAACTATTTGCTGAATTTTATAAAAACTTTTGAGTATCAAACACTTTATTTTCTGCATTCTGAAGAATTTTTCTGCTGATTTTTTATTTTATTTAAAGAGAAACACAAAATTTCAGCCCAACTATAACAGAATCTAAGTCAGTGCAGCTCTCAGATCTGTTTCTCCTGTAGATCAACTTATTTAATATCATCCCTGCTGAGTCATGATTTAGTCTTCTTGCCTCTTTGTGTCTTTGTTTGCAGAAGTAACCTCTTTAAATGTGACTGTGGCTCCTTTTCACAATAATGATAAATTCAGTTAGAAACTCCTGGACTTTAATAGCTCTTGTGTTTCAGCAGATTTTATGCTCATGTTCCAAACTTTCTGCACAGAGAAAAGGCAGAATATTACCAGACTGATGTCATCATTTAATGAGAAGTCTGGACTCCAGCTGATTACTATCAGGGAGGAGTTGAGCTGCACCTCAGTATAACTTGTATAGGACTCAGGTGATGTTTGTGTTTGTAAAGCAGCTGTCTGGTTGTTGGTCTGTTGATGTTGTTGGTCTGATGTTTGCTATATGACACACTATGAATTTCAGAAAGGACCAATAAATATTTATAATCTATCAACGTACACAGATGAACCCGTTACCGGGGTGGCGGGGATAGGGGCGCCGCCGCCAAGCAAAAGTACTTCTTAAACGATGCATCGATGATCTATAGAAGCTTTGAGTACTAAAATCATTGCTAGCAGGGACCGCCCCATTCTTACCTGGAAGGCCTGTATCTTGAGCTGGTGCTGCTGCTGCTGCTGCTGCTGACTGAGCGAGTTGATGGAAACGTGCTGAGCCGACGCCATCTGCCCGGCCAGGGACTGAGGCACCATGCCGGACGGCTGCTGCTGAGAGTGTGGAGGCATCTGCCCCGGCTGAGGCTGAGATTGGCCCTGAACCTGCTGCTGCTGCTGCTGCTGCTGAACCATGTGCTGGATGGACTGAGCCTGGGCCTGAGCCTGGGCCTGGGCCTGAGCTTGAGCCTGAGCTTGGGCCTGAGCTTGAGCCTGAGCTTGGGCCTGCGCCTGGGCCTGGGCCTGAGCCTGAGCCTGAGCCTGGGCATGCTGGAGTTGCAGCATCTGCTGCTGCTGCTGCTGAATCCTTGTCTGGTGCATCTGCAGACAGTGTGGAATGACAAGGTGTTCAGTAAGAGAAAAGAAATACCAACGAGAGAGTAAAGCTTGTAGCTGACACGAAGGCTAAACATCAGTCCCGCTGTAGATAATGAAGCAGGGCGCTTCCATATACCCATAAGTCCTCCTCCCCAGCCACATCCTCCAGCTGCTCCTGTGGGATCTCAAGCCGTTCCCAGACCAGGAAGGACATGTAATCCCTTCAAAGTATTCCGGGTCTTCAAAGGGAGGCGTCTAGGAGGAGGACCTCAGTTGACTCCTTTCCCAATGAGGGATCAGTGGTTATGCCCTGACCCCCTCCAGGATCTCTGAGCACAAAGGAAACTAATTTCCGTCTGCCTGAATCCGCGATCTCATTCACCCAAAGGTCATGACCACAGGTGAGGGTTCGATTAGAAGCCGAGCAGTAAATTGAGTCTCGCCTTCAGTCTAAGTTCCATATTACTGCTGACACTGCACTCGATCATTTGCCTCATCTTACCCTCACTGAGGAACGAGACAGGTACTTCCTGTCCCAGTTTACAGTGGCGGTCACATTCGAAGAAGTCAGCTGAACTACCAACGTGTTCTCATCTTAGGGGTGTCAAATACTGATGCTTTCAGAAAGCCTGACAAAGCATAGGTTTTTGACGCAAAAGGTACCCTTCTGTGTCCGTATATAACGCTGTAGTTTGCTAATGAATAATTGGTGGAGGTCATGCGCAGCAACACAAAGGAGGTTAACTGCTCGACATGCGTACATGTCCCCCGTAAGGGGCTTTGTGGGCTGTCAACGCAATTAAGACTAATGTAGTTAGGTAGCTAGCTAAGGACTACGGTCCGGACATGTGCTTCTGGTCTACTCCTTTGAAGCACATTTTGCGATGCTTTGTCAGGCTTTATGAAAGCATCGGTATTTGATGCCCTGAGATGAGAACGGGCTTGAACTACATCATCATCCACCAAAAGCAGAGATCGTCATACTGACTCTCTACCAAGATGGCGCCGGGATTACTAGTGCTTTTTGTGTTTTTGTTAATTAACGCTGTTTTCTGCCGTCCCTCTCTGGTAACTTTTACCAGAGAAGAGCTCTTAAACATTGGACTTTCAACTGCTCATACTATTCCACCGCTCTTTATTGACCCTGGAACTTTCCCGGAGTTATTAGTTGGAGGAGCGGCAGCTCTGTTTGGGATCGGAAACGTCGCAGGGGAAAAACGAGCAGGTGCGCTGGTTAAACTGAGACAGTGGGGATTTCGCACTGCGCTCCCTTCAATCTACCTGCCGAATGTCCGCTCTCTGGCCAACAAAATGGACGAACTGCTGCTCCTCAACAGAACTAACTCGGACTTCTGAAGATCTGCTGCCCTCTGTTTCACAGAGTCCTGGCTCACCGAGCACATCCTGGACAGGGCATCCCGGACAGGGCATCCCAGACAGCGCACTTCACCTACCGGAATTGAATCTCATCCGTGCGGATCGCGAAAGGGAGCTCACGGTGGACCACTGCTAAACAACATTAAAGGACGCCTATCGCTCTGTTCCCAGTGCAGCCTTGGGACTCTCTGATCACTGTCTGGTTCATCTTATCCAGACACACAGGCAAAAACTGAAATCTGCTGTAAAGACTGTGAAAAGATGGACCAACGAGTCAAAGCTGGACTTACAGGGCTGCTTTCCTCGTTCCTCAAAGCTAAATAACAGCTTTGCAGCCAACGACCCTGCATCAGTGTAGAGAAGCCTACGGAAACTCACAAACTACAAGAGACCATCCCCCAACACTGCTGGTACTCAACGACTGGCAGACGAGCTGAATAGTTTCTACTGCAAGTTTGAAAAGCCCAGAGTCACACCTCTCCAATGCCATCTTCAGTCACCTTCCCCCTCTGACCTTTTACCTGCACTCAAGATCTGTGAAGAAGACGTGAGCCACCTCTTCCAAAGGCAGAAGATCAGGAAGGCTCCTGGACCTGACGGTGTCTCACCATCCCCCATCTTCACTCAGATCTTCAACAAATCACTGGAGCTGTGTGAAGTTCCCTCCTGCTTCAAACGCTCCACAGTCATCCCGGTCCCAGAAAAACCCTCCATCTCTGGTCTGAATGACTACAGGCCCGTCGCCCTGACATCTGTAGTCATGAAGTCCTTTGAAAGACTGGTGTTGGCCCACCTGAAGGACATTACAGGCCCCCTGCTGGACCCCCTGCAGTTTGCCTACAGGGCTAACAGGTCAGTGGATGATGCTGTCAACTTGGGACTGCATCACATCCTGCAACACCTCGACTCTCCAGGGACATATGCAAGGATCCTGTTCGTGGACTTCAGCTCGGCGTTCAACACCATCATCCCGGACATCCTCAGCACCAAACTCACCCAGCTCACTGTGCCAGCCTCCACCTGTGGAGGATCGCAGACTTCCTGACTGACAGGAGTCAGCAGGTGAGACTGGGGAACATCAGATCCAGCACCCGGACTATCAGCATTGGTGCCCCCCAGGGGTGTGTGCTCTCCCCACTGCTCTTCTCCCTCTACACCAACGACTGCACCTCAGGAGACCCATCTGTCAAACTCCTGAAGTTCGCTGACGACACAAAGGTCATCAGCCTAATCCAGGACGGTGACGAGTCGGCCTACAGATGGGAGGTTGATCAGCTGGCTCTCTGGTGCGGCCAGAACAACCTGGAGCTTAACACGCTCAAAACTGTGGAGATGACCGTGGACTTCAGAAGGAGCCCCCCCACTCTGCCCCCCATCACCATACTCAACAGCCCTGTGTCTGCTGTGGAATCCTTCAGGTTTCTGGGTTCCACTATA
>NC_060151.1:31573257-31582484 GCF_021292245.1 Micropterus dolomieu
GTGAGACTGGGGAACATCAGATCCAGCACCCGGACTATCAGCATTGGTGCCCCCCAGGGGTGTGTGCTCTCCCCACTGCTCTTCTCCCTCTACACCAAGGACTGCACCTCAGGAGACCCATCTGTCAAACTCCTGAAGTTCGCTGACGACACAAAGGTCATCGGCCTCATCCGGGACAGTGATGAGTCGGCCTTCAGACGGGTACTTCCCGTCCTGAGTCAGCTCAACCTGCCTAAGGAGCTGCTGATCCAGTTCTACACAGCCATCATCCAGTCTGTTCTCTGCACCTCCATCACTGTCTGGTTTGGATCTGCCACCAAAAAGGACAGGAGCAGACTACAACGGACAGTCAGGACTGCAGAAAAGATCATCGGTGCCAACCTGCCCTCCATTTAGGACTTATACATTTCCAGAGTCAGGAAACGGGCAGGAAACATCACTGCAGATCCATCTCACCCCGGACACAACCTGTTCCAGCTCCTCCCCTCTGGTAGGCGCTACAGAGCACTGTATGCCAAAACCAACAGACTCAGGAACAGTTTCTTCCCACAAGCCATCACTCTGATGAACAGCTGATTTCTGAATCACAGTGTCAGGAACAATTCCTGAGTAATAACCCAGTAACTCTGTCTCTAATCAGCACCTGTTTACTGGTTTCCACTTATTATTTATTTATTCACCATTCTCTATTTCAGAGCTGTTCATACTATGTCATATTGCAGAAACTGTATACCAATACACCTACCTCAGGTCATAAGGTCATAGGTCTTATTTATTTTTTCCAGCATCCTTTGCACTATGCTCCGTCACACTGTGTACATGTCTACATGTATGCATGTATGTGTACCTGTATATCATATCCACCTTTTACATGTACATAATGAGAATAATAGTTTGCTCTTGCATCCTTTGCACTCTGATCACTGCACTATTTGTCAATATGTCTATATTGTTTTGTTCATAGTGTGTATATTAGTGTTGTCTATTCTGTAGTTTGTGTCTGATTTTATTTCATTATATTATTATTTTATTATTGTATAAGTAAGCACATCGTGAGCAATGTACAATCCTGAGTCAAATTCCTCGTATGTGTACACATACCTGGCAATAAAACTGATTCTGATTCTGATAACTTGCAGCAGCACACACGTCGTCTCATGTTCTAAGTTTTAAAGATTTAAATATCTGAACACAAAATTGCAGCACAAACACAAAATATGGATTAACTGTTTCTCTGCAGCGTCATTAATGTTATGAGGACTATAAAACTCTTTTTAGGACACTTGATGGACCTCTGTTTGTGACTATAGAGCATGTGGAGTGGCACTCCTTAACTTTTTCTCCACCATAAAAAACAAATTCTCAGACACTGCAGTAGTTCACTTAAAGGTTTGTCTTGCTGTCTGGTTTAAATTCAGCTAATGACTCAGCTGTAACACCTCTTCCTGCCTTTTTCACGAACAAAATGTATTATTTTAACATATTACAAGAGGTACAAAAAGGACACAGGTCATTTATTTTTAGATTAATACTTTGGATCTGGTGTTTAAGACACGATGAGAGGTGTTCAAACATACATGAGCTGATATTTAACGTGAAGATCCAGGTTTTTAAAGTTTAGCGAACTGATGTGTTAAGAATCAAACTGCACACAGTAAAGGCTGAATACTGAAGGAAGGATTATATCGTGAGTATTAAGGCAATCTATAAGAGAGATGTCAAACCTGCTGTAAACCACATATAAACCCAGTGAAAACTTAGAGTCTCTTGACTTCATTTTTAAAAATCAATCCCGCTTTAAACTACACCTGAATGTTTGTATTAGAGATTTTATTTCTATTTTATCTTTAAACTTTTTTTAAATTCAAAACCAACAGATTTTATATTGTATTTGTCATTACTTTCTACTTTCACTGCCTTCCATATGTCTGACAGTTTTAGCTACCAGTTACTTTTCAGATTTAAAAAATAAATGAATCTTGTGAACACAATGCGCTGTTAAAGAATTCACCAAACCCATCACACAAAAAGCATCTAGTTGGACTGACACTTCCCCTCTAAACTTCTCACATGGTTGCGTAAAAACATCATACATTTCACAAAAGAGCAAAGATTAAAGAAAAGTCAGAAAGACTTTGTTGTGACCCTACAAAAGTTTTAAGAGTTAAATAGAAAATAAAAACAGGCAGGTCTCCCACCTTTACTTATTTTACTCCTTTGATTTCCCATCTCCCACTCTATCCCGTTTTAGTTACTTAGGGACTCTAACCCCAAGGGGACTACAGTCGTCACTGTAAACCCAGGTTGTCCACGCTACAAACTCTGGTAAAAGCTGTTAACAGCAAGTTAACAGCGAAGAAAGCAGGGACTCTAACCTTTGTAATTCTACATTGCCATGTTAACTGAGGATCAGCCGTGTGAGATGGTAGAATCAAAAGAGCAGTCTAAGCTTTTTAAATAGGGTTAAAATCTAAAAACAAAGACAAACAAAACAGGACAGTAAAAGATACAGTGCAGTGTAAGTTATCAACACAATCTCATTCCCTACTCGTCAAATGTCTGACGCATGGTCAAGGCCCTTTGTCGTCGCTTTTTAAAGACCTGGGTAGCCCTTTTGCATCAATTATTGACGTTTAGGGATCCACAGTCAAGTTAGCAACGCTTAGCAACAATAAATATGCAATATCCGGTTACACTTTCAAGATAAAACGTAACGTTTCGATACATTGCCATGTTGAAACGCGCATTATTAAAGTCGTGAAACGTTGCAGTTTCGTTAGGTTTAGGCACAGAAAGTACTTGGTTAAGGTTAGGAAAAGATCATGGTTTGGGTTAAAATAGCTATGTATGTCAATTAAGACTTAAGTTAACTAACGTTAATGTCAATTTACCTCACTCGCCTAAATAAAAACATTTAATGTTTTGTTTCGCACGGGACACAAACCCTGTTCTCCTGCTTCAAGGTCCGGGTTCTGGCCCTCTATCCACCCCAATCACCTCCTTACTTCGTCTTTTCTCTTAAATATCATACTTGCCTTTACCATCAAAAACTGACACAACAGAGCTTCCCTCAATACGTCGAACTATGACGTCAAAGGGATCCCTAGTGCGTCACAAACTGACGATTATGGCTCTTGACCAAGCGTCCATATGTGACGACTTGGGAGTGAGACCGGGTTGAAGTTATCAATCTACTAGTTAAAGTAAGGTAAGGTAAAAAGAAAAGTCTTCAGTCTTGATTTAAAAGAACTGACAGTTTCAGCAGACCTGCAGTTATCTGGGAGTTTGTTCCAGATATACGGAGCATAAAAACTAAACACTGCTTCTCCTCGTTTAGTTTTGACTCTGGGGACAACCTGAGAGCAGCAGGATTTTAAAATCAATTCTCTGACAGAAAGGAAGCCAGTGGAAAGACCTCAGAACTGGAGTGATGTCATCCACTGTTTTGGTTTTAGTGAGGACTCGAGCAGCAGCGTTCTAAATCAGCTGCAGCTGTCTGATCGATTTTTTAGGGAGCCCTGTAAGGACGCTGTTACAGTAGTCGAGTCGACAGATAAATGCATGGATAAGTTTTTCCAGGTCCTGCTAATAGGTGATTACCTATAGACTCAAAGTCGTCCCTGTCCTTTAAGTAGGATTCAAACCAGTTTAGTACTGTGCCAGAAAGTCCAATCCAGTCTCTCTAGTAATATGTTGTGGTCAACCATGTCGAAAGCAGCACTGAGATCCAATAATACCAAGACTGAAATTTGTCATGCTGTCATTGAAGACTTTAACAAGAGCAGTCTCGGTCCTGTGGTGTGGTCGAAATCCTGACTGGAAGACATCTAAACAGTTATTTAGTGCAAAGAAAGCACGAAGCGGTTGAGATTGGGTTGGGTAGCATTTGGCAGCTTTTCCCCCTCAGTAGGTTGCAAATCTCCACCAAACCAAAAAGTTTGTGTGGGACCAGCTGGACGGATTCGAATCCAGCTGGGACACAAAGACAAACACCAGATCAACAGGACCAGCAAAATGCCACATTTAAAACCTTTCAAACTACCTAAATACCACTTTACAAACATCATGTGACATTTCTTCTTCTTTATTCTTCCAGTGACTTTGTTCCCAGCAGTAGATATGAAACATATCCAGTCACAACCAGAAGGAGATGCAGAAGTTCAGACTTTAAGTACAGAAACATCTTGTTCCAGAGCAGCACACTTTGTGGTTCCTCAACACGTCCAAAGAGGAAGAAGTGACTTCTTGTTCAGAGCTGCAGCTCAGTGACATGAAGGACTTGAATAGTATACAAAGTAGTGTTGATAGCCATAATTTCAGCTTGTTGTAAAACGGTGCAGTCTGTGTGTCTTGTTGGGGAGTCCAGTATCTGTCTTATAGTCTGTTGTGTTTTGAGTTTCACTCATGTCTGTCTTCTTGGTGTCTTAGTTCCCAGTTCAGTGTTTTACTTCTTAGTCCTGTACCTTAGTTCACGTCTACTGGTCTTTGTACTTCTGTATTGCTTTGCCTTCACCTCCAGTAATCTGCCTGCCATCCAGTCTCTCTGTTTTCCCCTTCTGTCTCTCTGCCTCGTTAACCCTGATCTCTGTCACCTGTGTTGCTCCCGCCCTGCTCGTTTGTCCCTGTGTATAAATGTTTGGTGTTTCTATTCATTCCCTGTCTGGTCATTGTTGCATATCACATGTATGCGCACTCGGCTGTTGTTTGTGCTACAAGTTGATGCATTACCTGTTCTGGGTTTTTGGATGTACCAGTTTCCTTGTACTCGTGAGTTTGGTTCATGCCTGTTTTGTCTTGCCCTGGATTAAATACCCTTGAACTGTATCTCAGTGCTCTGTGTCCTCAGAAATATCACATACTGAACCTTTAATCCTGACCCTCAGAACCTTTCAGTACAGCAGCAGCAGCTGGTGACCCTTAGAGAAACTGCAACTATAGACACTTCGGTTTGAACAGAAGACACAACAGACAGCGTTTTATTTTGAAGCACCTCAGAAGACTTTTATTTGCCTGTATTATTTTTGTGAGTGTGCCCCCTACTGGTGCTCAGAGGATCTGACTGACGGTCTCTTTGGAGCTCACCACCTTTCCATCCACCACCTCCTCTACAATAGTAATAATTTTCTGTTTGGTGGTGGTGGAAGTGGTGGAGGAAATGACCAGGCTGCAGGAGGGAGACAAATAGCACAGTCAGATTTTTATTCATCTCACATTAAAATATTTTTTGTGCTGTTCATTTGATGTTTCATGACATTTGTTTTTTTTTCTCTGCATCTTCTCCATTTTTCATTCCATTCTGCGGTCAGCTATTAGCATAGTTTCAAAATGTCTATTTAGCTATTTTCTGATCAAATTTAATCCATAAAGTGTCAGTTTCTGACACCTGCAGCTAAAGTCCAAGTGTTTTACAAAAGTTTTGATTTACAGTTAATAAAACCCAGAATTAACCCCAAAATAACCCAGATTTTAATCCAAAACCAAGTTCATATTTCTGAGTTTCCAAAATTTTTACTGTTCTGCGATGTTTAAGGTAGTTTAGGATGTTGGATATGATAACAAATTATGCAGGTAATAAAACCCAGGACTGACCCCCCCCCCCCCCCCCCCCCCCCCAGGAGATCTGGCTGTGATATCAGCTCACAATATCCTGTAAACAACCCTTTAATTCTCAGATAACTAAAGCTCGCTCACCTGCTGCTGGCCTCTCCGTCCAGCAGCCTCCTGTACTCGGCAATCTCGACCTCCAGCCTGGTCTTGATGTCCAGCAGCATCTGGTACTCCTGGGACTGCCTCTCCAGCTCGGCCTTCAGCTGCGTCAGCTGATCCTCCAGCATGGTCAACTGGTTCTGGTAACCCGTCAGCTGCATGGTGTACCGGTTCTGAGTCTCATACAGGGTGGCCTCCAACGACGCTTTCTGCAGGAAAGAGGAGCTGGATCAGTTTAATTATTACCTCACTAAGGGCCAGATTTACTAAAGGTTTCCGTGTGCAAACTTGATATCACCAGCACATTCACATGTAAGCTGATCTGCTAACGGTGTGCCCGCTGAATGACGTCTTCCAAAAGTGCAAGATAGCATCTGTTGTTCATTTACTACTTTTGCCTTAATGAATCTGCAGTTTGGGGTGTTTCAGTTTTATTGTGCAAAGTAATGGGAGGGTAACATGCAAATACATTTATTTACCACACACAATGTGATCTAAGAAGTCTAAAAGCAATTTCATGTGAGTGCAAAAGCCTCTGTATTTAATACATTTGAAAGGAAGGTGCAAACGGCCAAGTGTTAAGTAGAGATGGCTGCTGTTATCGTTGCGAGGAGACACAGCCGTAAGAAATTAACAATATTAGATAATATTGTTCTATATCCAATATATAGGCTAGAAAATCCGATTAACTATATGAATTGATTTGTTTTTTTTGTATTTCCCTTTAGCTTTGAGATGGAAGAATTTAGAAAGTTGCGTGGTGCTGTGGAGAGCCTCCAGCTGCAGTAGTGCACGGATCACGTGTAAAATTCATCCAGCCAGAGGGAACGATCACCAAGTGTTCACAGCGCGCCGGTCGTAATGGCAACACAACCCATTGTAGGTAACAGAGAGGGGTTGGGGCGTACAGGGACAGGAGATCACGGAGCGACCGGGCACGGTGCGGACGGTCGGTGGTCATTACCTCTGGCTGGAGGAAGCACGATCTGCTGGCATTTCCTCGCGTCTGGATCATTCCAGCATACTGTATCTGTTTATGCTGGGGTTTGCCAAAGCTTTTTTCAAGTGTGCTGTCACAAGTACTTAGTGCACTCTCAGGCAGGATGGGCAGGTACAGACGATTTACACATACTCGAGACACACTGAACGAAACAAACCAAGGTTTTTACACGGTTGCTGCTTTCCCTTCAACTCTCCATGGCGGAAACCATTAAAACACGCAAAACTCTCATTTAAATACTCCGACCTCCATTGTGTTTGCTCCTGTTGTCATCTACGCAATAATTCTTAGTTAATTACCCATAACAGGCACTAAAATTGCACGTGCAATATTTTAGAATGCACACGCAATTTAGCACTCTTTATTCGGGATGTTAGTAAATCCGTCCCAAATTCACTGGACATAAAAGATGTGATGAGACGTGATGTTCACCATGCTGAACTGGGACTGCAGCTCGGTCTCCAGGCTCTGCAGCGTTCGTTTGACCTCTGTGATCTCGGATTTGGACGACTGGAGGGTTTCTGTGCTGATAGCGACTTCTTTGTGAAGGTTTTCTGTCTGTAGAGGAAACAGCACGTTAGTAACATGTTGACCTGATGATGGCGCTAGATGGAAAGTCTGAGGATCACCAAAGTTATTACAGTTCATCCTGAGGGGAGCATGAAGGTCTGAACCACATTTCATCACAATGTTTCAGTCTGAACTACAGGGGTGGACGGACAGACGTGAGTCCAAGAGTCTCTAGCGTGGCTAAAATCAGGTCCTTACCTTTGCATTGAACCACACCTCCAGTTCTTTGCGGCTTTTGGCAACAGTGGCTTCGTAGTACTCCCTGACCTCCTCTATGACCTTATTGAGGTCCTCTGCTGGAGCCGCATCCACCTCCACGTTCACCTGACCGCTCATCTGAGCTCGCACCGCCAGCAGCTCCTACAAGGTGACAGTGTTTAAAGTCATTTACCCATTTTATTTACCCCAAAACTCTTTTAGACCTGAAAGCCCACTGACCTCCTCGTGGTTCTTCTTGAGGAAGATCAGCTCCTCCTTCAGCCCCTCGATCTGCATCTCCAGGTCGGTCCGGCTCAGAGTTAGCTCGTCCAGGACCGTCCTCAGCCCGGCGATGTCGGCCTCCACCGACTGACGCATGGCCAGCTCATTCTCATACCTGCACACAGGACAAAGCATTCATTTCTAAATATGTTTTTTCCAAAACCAGATCTGAATGTGTGTGAAATTCATCCTCAAAAGAAGTTCAAAGAACAGGGCCTTGATGTCTTCGACTATTGGTGGGGCTGGAAGCTTGGTGATGCAGTGATTTTTCATTTTTAATGTCTCATCATAACTTTATGTAATCCATGTCTTATTTCTGCTTCAGGCCCTTTAAATTTAACTCTTAGCCACTTATTAATGAATTAATTCAATTACTTAAGCCTGAAGTCATCGGCAGCCAGCTTGGCGTTGTCAATGGATAGGTAGATGCCACCATTAATTCTGGTAGCATCCTGGATCTGTGTGATGAAAGAGGAAAGCAGTGCTGTTAGCTTTTTATGTTCATTCTTTAATGGTGCATTTTAGGGATTTTTACTAATATTTTAAAGGTCTCCATCTATGTAGACAGAAAAGTAACGGTAACGGTAATAAGGGCTGGGCGATATGGCCAAAAATGTTATCACAACAAAAACATTTCATATCATTCAATATCAATAATTATCACAATAAATGTCATTCTTTATTCCAAGTTTAAAAGCTGATTTGTGCTCTTGAGTGAAAATTGAAGAAACCAGAACTTTTCTTTATGGTCAGAACATGACAAACACTTGATGCCAAACAGTGGATCACTTAACAAATCGGAGAATTATGATTTTTTTCAACTTTTTCAACAAATTGTTAGTCCTGTTTCCTCAACAAAAAACATTTTAATAGAAAAATTAACTACTAATTTGTTTGTGATTCAATTGAATTAACCCAAATATTTATTGATGATATATTGAACGTTTATTATATTGTTATTGGGGAACATTATATTGTGATAATTATCATTATTGTTTTATTGCCCAGCCCTACAACTAATGCAAAGATAGGTAACATCTGCATCATAAATCTGCAATGAAAGCCACGTCCACCCCTTTTCCTGCAAAATATGTCAACTGTCAGTATTTGCATGACGTCAGACTTTGTCAATTTTATTGACAGTATATCATGACTTTAACATCTGTACTTTCATATTGTTCTTGCATGACTCCTTGAAGATCCTTGAGCGCACTGAAATCCACATTTGTTTTCCAATACAGCAGCCCTTCCAGAACTATCATCTATTTTATTATGACCTCAGTTAAAAAAATGGAATTTAATATACACATTTCTAACAATGTCAACAAAAACGTTCATTAAGACAGATGTCATAGCAGAGCTGTTGCAGTGGAATGTACTGGAGTGCCTAATAAAGTGGCCACTGAGTTGCTCAGTGGATGAACAGGTGATGACAGGTAGAGCATACTGTACACCTGCTGTGGTTTGATGC
>NC_060151.1:31582584-31597487 GCF_021292245.1 Micropterus dolomieu
TATGTCTATATTGTTTTGTTCATAGTGTGTATATTAGTGTTGTCTATTCTGTAGTTTGTGTCTGATTTTATTTTATTATTATTTTATTATTGTGTTATTGTATTTTTGTATGAGTAAGCACATCGTGAGCAATGTACAATCCTGAGCCAAATTCCTCATATGTGTACACATACCTGGCAATAAAGCTGATTCTGAATCTGATACTGCCTCAACCCAGTCATATAAGAACCGAATGGCTCATACTAACGACCCTGGGACTCCTGCAGAACGACCCCACAAGATACACCGGGGGAACATAAGGGTCAGGTTGTGCCCGAGCAGACCTAGTTCGTTCTGTGTGGCTAAAGCCCATGTAGACTAGATGGACATCTAGTCTACATGGGCTTTAGCCACATAGAACATCACCCCTCCAGGATACCCGCAAGAATTGCCCGGTCGAGCAAGTGGGTAAAAAATCTACTTGCCCGAAGTCAATTTACTTGCCCCTATCCCCCAAGTGGCGCCACCCCAGACCCTCAGATTCAACGACGCAGGTGGGGAGACCGCAAGGTGGCAGCCCCATGTCACACCTTTGGTCTCAGCCTGACCTGACCAAATGGGTGTAGGCCCAGAGAGGACCTGGTCTTCCTATCTCAGACGAGGCAGCTCAAACCTCTCCACTACGTTACGGTAGTGATTCTGCTCAGCTGCTACCAGCAGGTGTTAGCAGCTGGTTAGCAGAGCTTCGACGAGGACATTCACCAGTGGTCACGGTGTAATGCTGTATTCAACATGGTGTTAGCATGGCTGTATACCTGGTTCTGCTGCTGCTGGTTCTGGGCCTGCTGCTGCTGCTGCTGCTGGTTTTGGTGCTGCTGCTGAAGCTGCTGGTTCTGGTGGTGCTGCTGCTGCTGCTGCAGCTGCTGCTGCTGCGCCTGCAGCTGCTGCACCCTCAGTTGCTGCTGCACTTGGAACTGCTGCTGCTGCTGCTGCTGCTGCATGGCATTCTGCTGCTGTTGCTGCTGCTGCTGCTGCTGGGCCTGCTGGAACTGCTGGAACTGGATGGACTGCTGCTGCTGCTGCGCCTGCACCATCTGCTGCATCGGCATCTGGCCTGGACCCCCTACTGCAGAGGGAGCAAGAAGAAGATGAAGGACAGACCCTGGCTACAGAACAGACCAGTCTGAGGAGGCCTCTGGAGTCTCAAACACACACAACGTGCCAAAGCGAAGACTGAAACTCGGACCAGGTCTGACGCCAAAATACGCAGCCAGCATCCACCAGCACTCTGAGGATGTGCATTTACACCAAACACACCACATGGAGGAAACACTCACTGGCTTGTGGGTTTCCAGCCACCCCCGCCATGGCATGCTGGCCTATCTGCATCTGCCCCATGGCCCCCATGCCACCCACTGGAGCACCGGTGGGGCGGGGCCCCATGCCAATGCCGCCGGGGCCCCCTCCAACCCCTGTCAGGTTAGTCAGGGCATTCATGGGATCTAGCAGAAGAGTAGACAACAGACAATATTACGCAGCTCCGACATGCGCGGCAGAAATGATGAGCCCCAGGAGTCTGGTAGTAACAGGTCCAGCAGGGGACAGAACACAGCAAAGAAAACCAGAATGAAAAGTGAACCAAACAGGGACAGAAAACTAAAACACTTACCTCCAAGTGCCTTCTTGTCTGTAAATAAGACACAACTTATGAGTAAGGTCTCCATTTAGGATTCAGATTATAACCTGATGTTGTGAGTCAGCTTTCAGACCAGAGCGTTGCGTGTTCATGCTATTGGTCAGGTCAGATACTTACGGATGTCTCTGAAGTGTATGATCAGCCTCGCCACCAGAGATAAATACTCCTCCTGAGGGATAAACAGTGAGATTCATTACAACACGTTGAGAGCGTACACTACAAGCTTCCTGTGGTCTGAAAACCGTCCTGCAGTGATCCAGTACTTACTCTGGACTTGGCTTTGACGTAGACGTGGTTCTCCATGTCATTGCTCGACTTGGAGTGTGCAGTTCCTGCCTTTCTCATCGCCTCTTCACTGGAAGGAAACATCAGAATCACACCGATCAACACACTCAAACAGCTTCTAGTTCAAAGGAATCTTTAGGGTGAACGAACTGAGCTGATTAACTTCCTGAAACGACCCGTCAGGTGTGAGCGAACGTGCAGAGCGAGTGATTCCAGTCATTGGTTCAAAGGGCGAACTGGTTGTGTTCAAGACAGCAAAGCTGATTCAGGCTGCTAACATTTAGCAGCAGTGATCCAACAGCAGTGGTCTTGGACTGCAATCCAGATATAGGACCTTGTGTAGAGCGATATTATATGCAGTGGGCTAACACACACACACATAACGTTACTGCTTTGAGGACAGCCACAAAGAAGCCATTTACCGCCACATATTGATTTTCCGAGAGGGTCCAGTAAAGTAAATGACGTGTCCATTTACTTTTAACGGAAGTAATGTAACATGTAATGTGTTTTATACTTTCTGTGAATATGATCCAATTAATCTTATTTCCATCCCGTACAGACGCCTTACTTTGAATGTGGTCTTTTGACTCATTAGGCCGAACACCGAAAGTGCTTTATTTGATATTTTCGGCTGACTAATTTCTGTGGCCGAACATTCGGTGCATCCCTATCCTTTACTGACATTTCATAGCCCAAACAACATTTTGATCAATCGGGAAGATAACCGCCAGATTAGGGCTGGGCAATAAAACAATAACGATTATTATCGCGTTATAATTTGCCTCAATAACAAAATAAATGTTCAGGAAATATTTGATTTAATCCCGACCGAATCAGAACTTTTCAATCATAATTTTTTTTCTCTTAAGATATTTATTTTTGTTGATCAAAAAGATTTAACTTAGTTTGTCTTGTGCGTATTTGTTGAAAACAGATTTTATCATTAATAGCTCTGGATGTTCTGCTTCAGATCTGTGAAGCGATCCACTGTTTGGCATCAAGTTTTCGTTCTGACCGGAAAGAAAAGTTTAAAACCAGAATTAACTTTCATTCAGGAGCAAAAATCAGCCTTTAAACTGAAAGAAATAATGATTTGACGTTTATCCTGATAATTATAGATACTGAATATCACTTGTTTTATTGTAAAACAAGTGATATATATATATAATATATTTGTATTAACATTTTTGGCCACATCGCTCAGACCTACACCAGATTACTGGATCATGAAAACAATAAGTTTTAGCCCTAATACTATTATATCTAATTTATTTCATATATTAAGCATCTTTGTTCTATTAGGATGACTAAAAAGTTTGCAAAACAAACTTACCCCATCCCTGTGGACTACATAATAACTGCAATGTATCTGATACACATATATTAAATAATGTAGAGTCGCGATATTGCACAACATGTTGTATTTTAGAAATACAAGTATAAATATTAATATTTAAGGACAACACTAATATTTGTTATAAAAAACTGTAATATTATTATATGTAGAAGTCAAAAACGTAACGTGTTTAGTAAATAATACGATACATAATGTGTTAGTTTGTTTGACATTAATAGAGAAGGGAAATTAAATCACACATCCACAAAATAACACTGAGGATAAATGTTAATCTCTCATTAACAGAATTAAGGAGCGATGCTAAAAACAGAATGAACTCGCTGTGTGAACTAACGTTAGCAGCTATGTATGCTAATAATGAAATTTAATATAATTTTCCATTAAGAGTTATTTTGTTATTTTTATGCGCGCCGAATTAAAGAGTGGCCCCAAACGTGTCTGCACATGTTATCGGATATATTCACGGACCTTCGTTAACTTTGTTTTTTTATAAGTTTGTCTTAATTTACCGATTTTTTCAAGGCCGGTTGGCCGTCACGCTCTGTGCTGCCGCGCTAACGTTAGCTTAGCTCATTAGGTTAACGCACCAGAACCAGAACCAGGGATGTAACATCTAGCCCCAAAACACAAACCCGAACACCAACATCTCACATCTGAGCGACGACTTTCTGTCGGAACTGAGGGCTCCTCCAGTCGCTGTCCGGTCCGGGGACTTCCATAACAGAAATTATGTTTTTCAGGAGGATTTTCACTTGAAGAGTTTTAATGTTTTCCCTCTGCGCTTCCTCCTTCCGCTCAGGGGAAAATGGCGACCGCTGTGTTTGTGTCAGTAAACGTTACCGCCGCCTGCTGGACGGAGCGCGGAACTGCCCTCTGCCGCGAGAACACGCTGTTTATTTCTTTAATTAGTCATGATGGACTTTATTTATTTACAACAACGAGGCTTCATTAAAACATTAAAGTTAAAAGTAAAAGTTCACTGCAGGGCCCACAAAGAACATCCTGTTTATTTATTTAATTAGTCTGCTCGTGATGCTCTTTTAGGTTCTGTTGCGTTATCAGTCAATATGTTCATGTTTATTGTGAAGATGAAACCATATTATCATCTTGGTGCTGCTGTTTATATTCTCCCCAGATGCAAATTTTAAAAATGCTCTGCAGAACATTCTGGGTGTAAATGTGTATTTATGTACATGCATTACTGCATTCTTTTATTTTATATTTTACCATATTTTAATATACACTTAATTATATGTTGTGTGTGTAGCATGAAGGGACTACAAGTTTTGTACCTTTCTTTGTAACAACAAGGTCATTAAAACGTAAAAATAACATCTAAGCTTTAACATGAGTTTACTCGCTGAAGTCCATTCAAGTTTAAATTGAAGGATGACAGCAGGTTTGTTTGGAGCCGGTCCATTTAGATCTGTGGAGAGAGAATTTACTCCGAACCATCAGCAGCTGAGTGACGGAGGAAATATTCACTTTCATTTCTCATTCACTGACTCAGACTGTTAACTGTGTCGTCATCCTTCTCTTCTCTCACTTCTAGTATTAGTATAAATATATACTGAATGCACTCATCGTGCAGAATGGACAATTTCAGAATAATATTTATTAGCTATATTATTGGATTATGATTATTTATCACATTAATGCTGCGGCTGGTAAACACGGGGCTGATGACATCATCGGCCTGTGCTGATCTGGTTTTACTTTCACTTTCAAAGATCAGTTTGAAGTCAGACAGAAAATCATCAGCAGTTCCAGTTCAGCAGTTTAGGGAAAGTTAATTCACAGTGTTGAGCGACCGATCTGATGTTTATTACTTACTTAGTGTTGCTGTCTGAAACGCACTTTCAGATTTTTAAAACCCTTTATTATTATATTTGTGAAGATACTATAATACTATAATAAGGGTGATTTCACTGCTCTTTTCACACCTAGACCACATTGGACCAGGCCCAGATCCAAAACCACTTTATCTAGACTTGTCAAATCAGGACTAGATTATCCTGGAGAGGCAAAAGGGTTCGATTCCCACTGTGACACATCCACCATTGTGTCCCTCAGCAAGACACTTAACCCCTAGTTGCTCCAGAGGCGTGCGACCTCTGACATAAAAATAGAAATTGTAAGTCGCTTTGGATGAAAATGGATAAAAATGAATAAATGTAATGAAACTACGCACTGGCAGTTTGTCATTTCCCCAGTTCATGTTCGTGCTCATGGGTCAGAGTTTGTAAATGAGGCCCAGGGCTGCATCCGAAAAGTCAAAAACATCCCCTTTCCTCGACTGCAATGGAAAACGTCATGAAGTGAAGGAGAATCCGTAAGGACTCAGGAAAAGAGGCCGTCCAAGAGAATCCGACTGCTGTTACTGACGTGACCTGCTGTGATGAAGCTACAATGTTCAGAAGAAGGGCTACAAAAAGCGCATCTCTGACACTGAGTCCGTGTTGTTGTGGAGACAAAACATATTTTACATTTTCCTTAATAACTCACAAACTACTACAAGAAACACATATATGTGTACTAATTAATAATACAATTGATATACACTTATAAGACCAAGACTAAAACATTTCATTAAGTGCAATAAGTCATATTAACCCACTGCATCTCAAGTAAAAGCCCAGGCTACCTCAGAGGAATTACTTTACAGCTAATAATGTTACATAAGAGTTTTTGAATGGTTCAAGGCTCTCTCTGTTCTAACTTCATAAAAGTGAACTAGTCGTTCTCTTTGGTTTTGCTGCGTCTTATACCATCAACTACTTTAAGTCCACTATACAGACAAATGAAAGGAACTTTACTTTTGCAGACTTAGGCCTATATAATATTCACACTTTCTGTTAAACACATATAAAACACACTATTTTATACAAAGAATGTTGGCCTATGTTAATTGGTGATTTGTTTATACTAAAACAAATCCATTTCTTTTAATACACCCTTTTTTAAATATGGTTTTACATTTATATTTAGTGAAAGATGTTTTGTGGGTTGCGCGGTGGTGCAGTGGTTAGCACTGTCGCCTCGCAGCAAGAAGGTCGTGGGTTCAAACCGGCCTTTCTGCGTGGAGTTTGCAGGTTCTCTCCGGGTGCTCCGGCTTCCTCCCACCGTCCAAAAACATGTGGTCTAGGTTAATTGGTGACCTTAAATGTGAGTGGTTGTTTGTCTATGTGTGGCCCTGCGATGGACTGGCGACCTGTCCAGGGTGTACCCCGATGCCAACTGGGATTGGCTCCAGCCCCCCGCGACCCTGTACGCAGGATAAGCGGCTGGCGATGGATGGAAATATGTTTACTTTCAAAACAGACAGACAGGCTGCTGACATTGGGCCATGTGGCTTGTTGCAGCCATGATAACATCTTGTACGCCGGCTAGCCACAACCATATAAGCATAGTTTGTTAGTGTTAATTGTTGAAAGATGAAATGTATGCAAGTTTAGATTTGCCGTCATCTAAACTTTAGACACCAGAAGAAAAATACTGCACATCCAAAAAGTTACTTTCATACCTCAAAATCAGTGTTTTGTTTAAAACTTCTGCTGAGGTGAAATGATCCTGCTCCTTTTCCACAGGCAGAGACAGAATCCTATTGAGCACGTGCAGATTAAGTGTCATCACTCTAGCTTGTTTCTGACTACAGAAATTGAGTGTGTTACAATTGCCCCCGGTCTCCCCTAATGCAGGCCGTCTAAAGGTGACAACACGGTGGAAAATATCACTTAATAACCAAGATAGCAAAAAAGCAGATAAGGTTCCTACCAGTCACTAAATAACGGACAGGGTTGTCACATTGAGATGCTCACACTCACCCTCCTGCCCACCCACAGGATTATTCATCAACATGAATCCCAATTGTATGTAAATACAGTGTTTCCCACAGAATGACTGTGCCGAGAGAGAGAGAGAGAGACGGGGCGAGAGGAGATGCTGAGAGAATATTATATCAAATATGATTTTACTCATTTTAAATAGTAACAAAATCAATGGAAAATCAGCGTTGATAATGTGGCAGGCCGCCACAAATAAATCAGTGTGTGGGAAACGCCCACTGTAGAGGTCATCCAGCAGGATCTTTGCCTTTATGAAGGCGAGGGAGTCAGCATCTGTGACTGAAGTATTAATTTATTTACTGAAGGCTGCAGTAGCTGCAACATTATCCTCACTTTGATCACGTTACAAGACCAGTAACAGCTCACATGGGTCTCAGTTATTGTTGACAGTTTAAGATATATGCATATTAGCAAGTTATGGCAAAAGAGAGAAAAGGCTTAATAGCCAATGGTAACTACATGGTGATCAACCTCCTTTATCCGTCATGGTTTGATGATTTATTATTTTTTATTGTAGAAAACACTTATTTCAACAACCGAAACATAAAACGGTGTTGAAACAGTATTAGATTACAAAAAAGCCAACAGAAAGGTAATTGTGAGTCTTATTAAAGTATCATAATGTGCGTCTGTATTGCAGGATCTTGCTAAATGTGGTTGATGGATTTTATCGCTTGAGTTTGAGAACGTGCGTCGCTTTAAATGTTGCCGCCGCAAGGAATTGTGGGACGGCATTCTCTCCTTTCCTTCATAAAGGATGGTCCGGTGTACCCTATGCTAAAGGAGATGTGAAAGGAAGCATTGAGGCACCTTTCCTCAGCTTTTAGAGAATTTGAACAGGTCTTATCATGGCTGCCACCGAAATACTTCCGGTTCACTTCACTCAGTCAGAACTTTCCTAAGCAAACAAGACCTTTCGGACGCAGCCCTGGTCTTCTGCAGAAAGTTTTCTACAAAGCCCCGATCGTTTGCTGGAAACCTCCACAGCCCGAAATGATCACTGGTCAGAACAGGTCTTTGCTCTTCTCACTGATCACACTCTGTCTCTTCCTGTTTGGATCATTTGACCAATAAAGCTTATTCTGGATGTTGCATGTAGTTTTTCAGTCAGAACTTCTCGGCCTTTTTCTCTTGGTTTCCGAGCCGTTCTGAATTCCTGCGTGTTGTTAATCGAACGGCTGCAGCAGCTGGAGGCAGTTTGTCCACACAGTCTGTCAGCAGGGAGATGAACCTCCTCTCAGTTCAATCAGTTCAATTCAAAGAACCTTATTTATCCACAAACACAACCCAATATGCTGCACACACACAGACACATTACATATGGGTAATAAGCAGTTCTAAGTAAATAAGTAAAGTTTCCAAAGTACAATAAATACATAATAAATAGGCAGTAAACCTTAAAAAGATTGAGTTAAAAATAGATAAATAAAGAAATAATATAAATCACCAATCTGGACACAAACATAGATGAATAAGTTAATCAAACATTCATGTTTCCATCAGAAACTCTCTTAGTCCTGAGAGTAGAAGACTGTGAGTGTGTCTGAGGCTATTTGTGTTCCTTTTAGTTTAGTCCTCCTGTTGTAAATACTGATGAGGGGTACCTGCACCTGCGCGATTATTTTACTGCTCTTTGTTATGATTTTGTTTAGTGTGTTTCGATGGAGTGATCCAAACCAGGCTGGTATATTTAAAGTTATTAGAGATTCAATAAAACCTTTTGTAAAAAGCTCTCAGGTCTGACTGGTGAACCTGCTGCTGACATTTGGAGAAAATGTTTTCACTGTTTGGTTGGAAGGTAAGTGTGTGATTAATTATTGTCCCGAGGTATCTGTATGATTCAACCCTTTCTATTGGCTGGTTGTTGCTTAACAGAGGGTATTGAGGTCAAGACACCACTCTGCAAAGATGTCCATCTCAGTCTGTAACTCTCTTAGTGAGTTAGTGGTTTCCATGATCACGGTGTTGTCAGAATATTTAATGTATGTTATACCGGGGTTAGTGCTCTTGCAGTCTTTAGTGTATAGTGTATACAGATCTGTATTACAGAGCCTTGTGGGGCTCCGGTAGAGACCGTCTTGGAAGAAGTGAGGACACTCTGGTGTCCATCTGTCAGAAAAGAGAGGATCCAGAGAATAAGATGTGGGGTCACATCCATTCGGAGCAATTTTTGTCCCATCAGGTGAGGTTGCACTGTGTTAAAAGCACCTGAGAAATCCACAAATACCAGTCTAATGACTGACCTGGTCTTTACAAGAGGGGAATAAGTGTTTAGTATGGCATCATCCACACCTCTGTGCCGTTTGTATGTAAAATGAAGGTGGTCAGCATGAAAACTGACCTCCTCCTGAAGCTGGGAAAGAATGAGCCTTTCAAAGGCTTTCATTACACACAGCGTTAATGCAACAGGCCGGTAGTCCATACTGAGAAAGGTGAACTGATCCTTGGGAATCTACCCATGGAGCTTCAGCAAAGTGACATCATGTAGTATTTAAATAATATATATTTTGAGATGAAAGCTGCACTTGTAAATATGATTTGTTTTTACCAGCCCCAGGTTCAGTTACTGTAACGTACTGTACAGTGACCGTTCCTAAAAGTCAAAGTAAGTCATGTTGGAGATGAGAGAAGAGACAGTGATTCAGTAAAAAGGGGAGATGGTCAGGATCTCGATTCACAGACAGGAACATGGTAAACATACCTGCTAAACATCAGCATGTTAGCATGCTGGTGCTTAGCTCGAAGCACAGCTATGTCACAGTACAGCCTCACAGAGCTGCTAGCATGACTGCAGATTCTCACTCAGGTTTGCAGTGGTTCACTTTTAAAGTGTCATCTCATATTTATTGACCTGTTTTAATTTATCTGATCATCATTTGGCCTTTTTAAGATATTTTTAAATATATTGTTTTTTAATTTAGTGGCTCCAGAGAGCGAAGACTCTGAACATGTTGGCAGCGCTGACCTGCTGCTGCGCTAACAGCTGAACCAGTCTGAATTTAGACCTTTTCTGTTGAGGCCCTTTAAGTGCGTAATGCGTCGGAGCCGTCCTTGTACCTGTCTGGTTCTCTGAAGGAACCTGACCTGAGAACCAACGCCTTCTCATGTCAGTGCTTCATTGCCGACGCTTTCAGACAGCGTGACAAAGCATAATTATTTTACAACACAAAGGATGCTAACCCTACCTGCTAGCATGTGCACAGCTGTAGGGTTTGCCGGTCGACATGCATAAAGTCAGTGACTGGTTTAGGCACTAACATTTCTGATGGTTATGGTGAGCGTAGGGGGCTTCGGGGGGCTGTCAACACCTTTAAAACGAACGTGGCTAGCTAGCTATCTTGAAGTGCTAGTTAGTTAGCACATCTCGTCTGTACGAGACCCCCCAGACTGTCTCACAGAGATGCTAAAGTATCTGCTAAAGTTTTCTGAAAGTATCGGTATTGGACGCCCTGAGATTTGAACGGACTTGGAGAACTTAACCTAACATGTTTTTGATGGTGGGGGAAACATCCGGAGGAAAACCCACGCAGACACAGGGAGAACAAGCAAACTCCTCACATAAAAGCCATAGGGTTCGAACCCGGGATCTTCTTGCTGTGAGGTCACTGTATCCACTGGACCACTATGCCGCAATTGAAGTGGAATATCAGCCAATGTATTGACCACTTGCCTAAATTGTCCCCCTTTTGCTGCCAAATCAGCCCTGACCCACTGAGGCACTCATCAGAAGCATTATGCAGATAGAACTAGTCTGGGTCCAGGAGCAGGGATGTTCTGATCCGTAGAGGACTGACAGTCTACATGCAACACTGCTGGTGTGTTGACTTCACATTAAATCCTGTTCGTTCGATTCCAACAACATCAAACTCTTTGTGTTGTCTGCCTGTTCACTGCTGTAGGATTCATGACCACAGTTAGAGTCAAATCATCATCTCTGACCTTTGACCTTTGAAATGAGCCAATCAGAACACTGTCCTTTTGTGATGCAGACAGTTGACTTGAGTGGAGTCACTCACCTGACATGCGACCTTTTCAATTGTGGTGACAGGTCGGTAGCGTTGAGGGCGGTGTTGCTCAACAAGAACAGAGCCAAGTTCAGTGGTGACAGAACGTAGCAAAACGTTTATTTCAACAGAAATGGTGGTACCTTGAACACCCTGGTGTGTACGCAAGCACACTGCACTTTTTAATACTACTATTTAATACCGCTGTATTTACAAACTTGTTGCTGCTGATTGAACACCTCGGACACACCCAGCATAGGAGAGAAAACATACCTGAAAGCCCATATGTTTTCTTGAAACAGTGCGCAACGTTGCACACTGTTTCAAGAAAACGTGTCGTTCAATCAGAAAATGTAGCAAACAGGTACAAAGCGTTTTGAGATTGAACTCGCCCCAGTTCCTATTGAGGAGGATTTTCAACTTCATTCACGACACTGCTTCCCATTAAAGCAGGAAGCCCCGCCCTCGCTGTCAAGCACCAATCATGAGCAGCAGGGCGACATGCAGCGCAGCCAATGACACGCTGACTGTGTTAAAAGGGAAGTGAAGCTGAAGGCGTCACTCTGCTGTTCAGACTGACTGACAGTCGACATCCAGACAACATGAAGGCTTCATCTGTGTCTCTGCTGCTCGGTGAGTCCAACACAGAGCTTCTACATCAGAATCAGAAGGAGCTTTATTGCCAAGTAGTTTTTTACACATATGAGAAATTTGCTTTGGTTATAAGGTGCTACACGTAGACAGTGTGCTACACGTATTAAAAATATATATACATTGAATAAACAGAAGCAAGTTATAGTGTTGTAGTAGTTGGTCTCGAGAGCGGTCTTAAGACCAATTTTTGATGGTCTTGGTCTTGTCTCGGTCTCGGACATTGATTGATTTTATTTCAAGACCAGTCAAGACCATAACTTTGGGAAATCAGGGATCAGTAAATTGGTTTTGCATAGTCTGATTTATTTGTTAACAATCTAACTTTGACTGGATGTTTTTGCTTCAAATGGAACCAATAACCCTAATTAAAAATGTGTTTTTACCGTTAATGACTGTCACCCCTATCCGTGATGGTAAACATGGAAAAGGAGTGTTCAATAAAGTTGCCTACGTTGATTTCAGCTTTAGTTTTTGTATGTGGGTGTTTTAGTGGGAATGTGGATCTTTCAGAACAATTTGAGAAGTACCTATGATCTCCTTCAACATTTTATTGTGTGTCATGTAACGTGGGGAACTGGTCTTGGTCTTGACTCAGTCTCGCCCTCCCTCAGTCTTGGTCTCGACTTGGTCTCAGCCCCTAAAAGTCTTGGTCTTGTCTCGGTCTCGATAAATTCTGGTCTTGGTCTTGGTTTGGGGCGTTCTTGACTACAACACTAGCAAGTTATAAAAGAATGATAAAATTTAATAAAAGATAATATTATCTTAATAAACTATGTGCAGAGAAAGAACAACATGGCAGATATTTACTTGTGCATTACTCCGGGTTTGTGTTGTTCAGACGTATTGCAACGGCAGAGGATATTATATTTATATAAATATATAAATTGACAAAATATAAAAACATCGAAAAATAACAACAATTAACAACAAGTATGTGCAATGTGCCAGGTTTGTGCATGATATGAAATGAAAAAAGACATTTGCATTATTTGAAAGGGGAGAGTGTCAATGGGGGACCCGGGCCTTGTTAATGAGGCTGCAGACGGGAAGAAGCTGTTTTTGTAGCAAGAGGTTTTGGTCCTGATGGACCGCAGCCTCCTGCCAAAGGAGAGAGTCTGAAACAGTTTGTGTCTGGGGTGAGAGGGGTCAGCTGCAATCTTTCCTGCTCGCCTCAGAGTCCTGGAGGCGTACAGGTCCTGAAGTGATGGAAGATTGCAGCCAATCACCTTCTCTGCAGAGCGAATGATGCGCTGCAGCCTGCCCTTGTCCCTGGCAGTGGCAGCAGCGTACCAGATGGTGATGGAGGAGATGAGGATGGACTCAATGATGGTGGTGTAGAAGTGCACCATCATTGTCTTTGGCAGGCTGAACTTCTTTAGCTGCCGCAGGAAGTACATCCTCTGCTGGGCCTTCTTGGTGAGGGAGGTGATGTTCAGCTCCCCTTTGAGGTCCTGGGAGATGATGGTGCCCAGGAAGCGGAAGGAGTCCACAGTGGCGACTGGGAGTCACACAGGATGATGGGGGAGGTTGGGGCTGGGCTCTTTCTGAAGTCCATGACCATCTCCACTGTCTTCAGAGTGTTGAGCTCCAGACTGTTCTGGCTGCACCAGGTCACCAGATGGTTGATCTCCAGATGAGCCCAATGAGGGTGGTGTCATCTGCAAACTTCAGGAGCTTGACGGACTGGTGACTGGAGGTGCAGCTGTTGGTATTAAGGCAGAAGAGAAGGGGACGCAGCTCTGAGGTGAACCGGTGCTGATGGTCCTGGAATCACAGACATGACGTGAATTCCCAGCTTCATGTGCTGCTTCCTGTCTGTCAGGAAGTCTGTGATCCAGTTGCAGGTGGAGTCAGGCACATTCAGCTGGGAGAGGATGGTGTTAAAAGCAGAGCTCAAATTCACAAACAGGATCCTGGGTAGGTTCCTGGGGAGTCCAGGTGCTGGAGGATGTAGTGAAGGGCCATGTTTATTGCATCGTCTATGGCCCTGTTGGCTCTGTATGCGGACTGCAAGGAGTCCAGGAGAGGGTCTGTGATGGATTTAAGGTGGGACAACACAAGGCGCTCAAAAGACTTCATTATCACAGATATCAGGGCAACGGTTCTGTGGTCATTTAGTCCCGTGATCCTTGGTTTTTTGGGGACAGGGATGATGGTGAAGGCTTCTAAGCAGGCTGGCACATGGCATGTCTCCAGTGAGGTGTTAAAAATGTCAGTTAACACCGGAGACAGCTGATTGGCACAGTGCTTCAGGATGGATGGGGAGACAGAGTCAGGCCCGGGTGGGGGGTTAGGGGTCGGAGCTGGCTATTAACAACTGTGTTAATTATCAGGCTCCTCCAACAATGCTCACAGAGTAAGTAGAAAAGGAAAATCAAAAGTGAAAGAAGGAAGAGAGACTTTTTACACAAATTATCTTCATTTTCATAAAGTCACATGTGAGGCTGATAATTCCTGAGCTTCAGCTTTGATATGTTGATGTTGTTACATCCTTTCAGTTTCCCCTGAAACATTTAGCCTAATAAATGATTTCCAATGCTCAGATGACACCAATAATGTATTCAGTAAGTGCAGATGCACATAATCTATAATATAAAAGCATTCTGCCAATAGAAATGATCCTGTGCTTCTGCTGGCAGCTAATTTGGGCTTGTAGATGTGACCAGAGGTGGTTTCAGCACCGCTGAACTGACTATCTTTTCACACAGGAAAGCTCATCTGAAACAACATATTCTAATCTTATCTGGGTTTCATGTGTCAGTTTCTCTCTAACTGTGACATTTCCATTGTTATTAATGGCGACACCGAGTTTCACAAAACCTGATGAAGAATCAGAGAGAATCAAACTGCTGATTCCTGAAACACTGAATACTGGAGACACCATTTACAGTCAGGTTTTCCTCTCACTTCTCCCTTTGTTATTTCTGTTCAGATTTCAGCTTTAGACTCAAATGGGACTTAAACCAAACCATGAAACAATAAAACTCTGTATTTGACAGTTACATTACAGTTTGTGATCTGCAGTCTCCTCACAGAACTGTGGAGGCTGAACACTCGCTGCACTGACTGTGCAAAAAAAT